>NC_133648.1:149130609-149430609 GCF_009905375.1 Apium graveolens | reverse complement strand
CCCTTCCCAATTCGGCTGAAACTTCCCTTGTTTTGTTGGCATAGAAGAAGCCAGCTCCCTTAGGACTAGATCTCCTATTCCGAACGACCTCTTCTTAATGCCGGAGTCATAGTGTTGGGCTGCCTGTAGCAAATATTTCATGTTTCTTTGGTGGGCAGCCTTTGTTTCTTCTTCCAACAAGTCCACGTTCGCCTTTAGCCCGAAGTTGTTAGTTTTCACATTGTAGACCTCAGTTCGGTATGATTCCAATTCTACTTCAACTGGAACTAGGGCTTCGGTCCCGTAGGCTATCCTGAAGGGAGTTTCCCCTGTTGAAGACCCAGGGGTCGTTCGGTAAGCCCACAAGATCCAGGGGAGTTCTTCCGACCACCTGCCTTTAGCTTCGCCCAGCCTCTTCTTTATCCCTTGAAAAATTATTTTATTTGCGGCTTCGATTGCCCCCATTCCCTTGCGGGTGTGCGACTGAGCTGATTCTTTGTTCGATCCCGAAGTGGTGCAGAAATCTTCGGAACTTGTTTCCAATAAATTGAGTCTCATTATCAGAGATGCAAATCTTCGAAATTCTAAATCGGAGAATAATTTGTTCTAGAAAGAATTTTTTTGCTGTTTCTTCAGTTATAGTCGATAATAGTCGGGCTTTGACGCACTTAGTCATGTAGTCAATGTAAATTATGCAGTATTTTGCTTGTTTTGTGCTATTTGGGAGAATTCCAACTATGTCGACAGCCCACATGGCGAATGGAATAGGGTTGAGAACTGAAGTCATTTCTTCATGGGGTTGCTTCGGAACAGTGGCGAACAACTGACATTGTACACGCTTCTTGGCATATTCAATGGCGTCGACTTTCAGAGTTGGGCAAAAGTATTCTTTACGAAGGATTTTGAAGGCGAGGGACCGACCAGCCAAATGCCCTCAGCAGATTCCTTCATGTACTACTTCAAGGGCTTGGTATTGTTCCTCGGTATTTAAGCATCTGAGGAGGGGTTGGCTGACAGACAGGCGATATATTCTTCCATTAATGATGGTGTAGCTCGATGCTTTGTATTTCACCTTGAGTGCTTCTCTTCGATCTGGAGGCAGGATACCTTTCTCCAGAAAATTTCTTAGTGGGGTCATCCAATCAGCTCCTTGGTGAATTTCCATACATTCTTTCTTCTCGATCGAAGGCGTCTTGGCTTCAGTGAGGTAGATAGAACCAGTTAGGCACTGTGTCTCAGCCGAAGCTAGCCTGAAAAGGGCGTCTGCCCGTCTATTATTCTCCCTGCCAATTTGACTTAGCTCAAAAGTTTCAAATGACAGAGAAGCATCTTTTACCTTGATGGCGTAATCCTTCATCCGTGGGTCCCTTTGCTCATATTCTCTTGAGAAGTGCTTCACTACCAGCATAGAATCGCTAAAGGCCCTTAGGTGCTTCGCCACAAGGCTTCGTGCCAACTCCATTTCTGCGAGGAGTGCTTCGTACTCTGCTTCATTGTTCGTTAGAGGAAAACAGAACCCTATAGCCTGGCATATCTCAAACCCTTCGGGGCTGGAAAGTATTAAGCTGGCTCCACACTTTTTCCAGCGACCAATCCATCTACAAAGAGTTTCCATTTCCCGGGGGGTTGAGATCCTGCGCCCCCGAAAATGTGAATTCGACCATAAAGTCAGCCAAGAATTAGGCCTTAATCGTCGTTCTGGGGACGTATTTAAGATCAAACTCCCCAAGTTCGATGGACCAGGCTACCACTCTTCCCGAGGCTTCAGGCCATTTCAAAATCTTCTTTAAGGGTTGACTAGTGACAACTTGAATCGTTCAGCTTTGGAAGTAAGGTCCCAATTTTCGGGAGGCCATGACCAACCCATATGCGAATTTTTCAGCGTTGGGATATCTTGTTTCTGCATCCTTCAGGATATGAGACACATAGAACACAGGGTGTTGATTACCTTCGTGATTTTCACAAGAACCGCCCCTAGCGTTCTATCTGACACAGCCAGGTAATGTTGAAGAGTTTCCTTCGGATCATGCCTCATCAAGAGTGGTACCTTAGTGAGGTATTCTTTCACTTCTTCGAATGCCTTCTGACTTTCGGAGCCCCATTCAAAAAATTTGACCCTTTAAGTACGGCGAAGAAAATGAGTGCCTTCTCAGCTGATCGGGCGGTGAGTCGGGCGGTCAGCTTTTGGATGTCTCTGATGCATTTAGGGGCTCCCATGTTAATGACTGCTTCGATCTTCTCAGCGCTCGCCTCTATCCCCCGAGCGCTGACCGTATAGCCCAGGAATTTGCCACTGGACATTCCGAATGTGCATTTGTTCGGATTGATCCTCATGTTGTTTCTTCAAAGCATCTCGAAGCACTCTTTCAAGTCTTCGGCATGATCTTGGAACAGTGACTTTATAACTATGTCATCCACATACGCTTCCATGTTCCGACTGATCTGCTCTTTAAATACTTTATTCACCATTCGCTAGAATGTGGTTCCAGCGTTCTTTAGTCCGAAGGGCATTTTAATGTAAGCATAAGTCCCCTTCGGAGTTAGTACGCTATCTTGGGCACATCCTTGTCATTCATAGCAATTTGATGATAGCCAGAAAAAGCATCCAAAAAACCAAGTACCCGGTAGCCAGCCGTTGCGTTTATCAGTTGATTGATGTTGGGCAGGAGGTAGTGGTCCTTCGGACAGGACTTATTGAAGTCCCGTGTAATCTACGCACATCCTCTACTTCCCGTTTGATTTTATGAAGACCACTACATTGGCTAAACAGTCTAGGTATTCAATCCTCTATAAACTTGGCCTCTAACAGTTTTTCTACTCCGGTTTCTATTACCTTCTGTCGTTCGACTGCAAATGTCCTCTCCTTCTGTTTCACCGGTTTGGCCTCGGACTGCACGTTCAAGCAGTGCTTAGCCGTCTTGGGGTCCAAACCGGACATGTCTTCCGGCCCCCAGGAGAATACATCATGGTACTACCTAATTACAGTTATCACCTTCTCCTTCAGATCTGATTCCATGTTTTTCCCTATAGGAACCATTTTTCCCAAATGGCCTGCGTATAGCTCTACCTCTTCGGTTTCTGCCGCGGGTTCGGCGATCGGACTTGAAAGGTCTGCTCTAAACTTTTCCAACTCAATATTCAGTGTTTCTCTGCTTCCATTGTGCTCTACCTTGGCCCTTTTTCTTTTTTCGATTTCGTCCGGCTTCTCATATTCTTGATCTTTTTCCAAGTCTTCCAACATTATAATTCGGGCAGTTTTTTGATCGCCCCTCATTTCTCCTACCCCTTTCTCGGTTGGGAACTTGAGCTTGAGGTGGGGTATAGATTCCACCGCTTCAAAGGTTGACAAGAATGGTCTTCCGAAAATGGCATTGTATGGGCTGTTAATCCGAACCACATAAAACTTCACCGGCTTTTCCACAGTATATGGCAGTTTACCTACGAGGACGGGGATAGCGATTGTGCCCTCAAACTGTATGGGGTGTCCTCCGATGGTGTAAAGAGGAGTTTCGTTGCAGGGCTCCAACTGCTCTCTAGCCAAGTTCATCTTGCAGTAGGTGTTGTGGAACAGTATGTTGGCCGAACTTCCGGTATCTACCATCACCTTCCAGATTTTGTTCTTCCCAATGATAGGGTTAATGATGAGGGGGTTTTCATATGGACGAATGACGTCCTCGTAGTCCTCGGTGCTGAATGTCATGGGCATGTGGGGCTTCGCCTGTCCGAACTGATAGAGATTGTACACTTGTCGGGCGTACTTTTTCTTTGTTATCTTGCTATCCTTGCCTAGGATACTGCCCCTAGATATAGTCTTTACTTCGCCCCTTATCCTGTCCCTTCGCTCTGGCTCTTCGGATTCTACTTCTTCTTCTTGGTTCTCCTTCGGCCCTAGTCTGTCCCTCAGATCTCGGACGAACTGATTAAGTTCGCCTTCTTTGATCATTAGCTCAATCAGCTTTTTGAGGTGGTAGCATTCATCAGTATTATGTCCTTTGTCCCTGTGATAGTCGTAGTATTTGTCGGGGTTCTTCTTAAGATTTGGGACCTTCATCTTGGTCGGCCGAACGAACCCAGGCTTGCCCTTGATCTCATGGAGAATCTTGGAGATGGGCGCATTCAGAGGGGTGAATACCGTCGAATCTCTATCTCGGCGTCGTTCGGCCCCACGATCCGTCTCCTTTCTCCCTTCTTTCTGACCGTCCCTTCGGTCAGAGCCTGATCTTGAGCCTTCATATCTATCAGCTCGCTTCGAGGTCGTCCCTTCGGGAGTCCTTGCATCCCCCAATACTTTCCATTTTTCGGCGAATGTTCTCGCCCCTCACATATATATCATTTAGGGACTTCGGGGGAAAATCATAAAGAGAGGAGCGAAGCTTTTTACCTTTATAGGGGTTTAGCCCCGCCGTCAAAAAGCCCATTGCTTTGATCTTGTCTAGAGTTGTGACCATTCCAGCTTCTTCTTTAAAATGAGCCAGATAATCCCCCAATTCTTCGTTCGCCCTCTGTCTGCAGTGGACCAGGGCTTTAGTATCCTTCGCCTTCCGGCATAGGTGCGAATAGTACTTCAGAAACTTTCTTTTCAACTGTTCATAAGACCTGATGGACCTAGGTTTGAGAGACTTGTACCACATCGAGGATGATCCCTTCCGATAGGTCTTGAACATTTTGCAGAGCATGATATCATTATGCCCCATCCCAATCATCAGCAACTCGTACTTTTCGCAATGGTCCTCAGGGTCCCCCTTTCCGTTAAACTCACTCATCTTGGGGAACTTCCTTTCCTCGCCTGGAGGGGGCCGAGACTGTTCAATTTCTTCTGTCACGATCGGCTCTCGGTCGGCCCTCCTATCTCCGAACAAGGCCTTTTCTAGGCGAGTGAGCCTGAGTCGGAAACCGTCGGGCTCTTCGTCCGAATCAGATGAAAAGGGTTGCTTCGTCCTCTTTCTCCGGGGATGCGAATCAGAGTCGGACTCATCTTCTTCGTCATGCTCCCTACGGTATTTCTTGTGCTTATTCATTCTTTCTGGCTCGTCGAATGGCAACGCTTTACGCAATGTCTTTTCTTGCAACTCAATTTCTTCTCTCTGCAGCTGTAAGGCTATTAACCGTAACGCATCAGCTTCTTTTCGTTTTGCGTGGGCCTCTGCCTCTTTTTCTGCTTGGTCATTTTTGGCCTTGCCCTTCTCCGCAGCTAGTTTCTCTGCTCGGATCTTTAGAAGCAAGGCTTCTTCTTCAGGAGTTAATGTGATGACTCCATCGGCGTTCACCATGGACAGCTGCCCATTATCGGTAAAGCCTGGTGGCGGTGAATGCTCATGAATTATTTCTGTCATTGTCTCGATATCTCGTCTTGTGATTCTTGTATTTCCCACATACGGCGCCAAATGTTACGCCCGAATTCCTTCAAATGGATGAACAGGCTTCGAACTCCGTGATGATGCCTTCGGTTTGACCTGAAAGTGAAGAGAATGCGAGGGATTGTTGCCCCGATTCACCTCCGGCGTGAGAATAAGAATCTGGTTGTAAAGTGCGTAGAAAATACAAGAAAAATAGAGTGTTTGAGAGAATGAATGTCCTGGGCATGTCTTACTTTTCAGGGGATTTTATACCCATTTCTGCCATAAATGTTCTTACGTTACTCATTATTAAGGAGGGAGTGAAAGGGGGCGTTGTGCCTCTTATGCTTTCCAACGGTTGGGAGGAAGAAATGGGCCACAGCTTATGGCATTTTGTGGGCCTAGGCTTGGTGGTCCTTCGGCCCAATAGCAAAAATGTCAGATGGACCTTCGTTCGATGGGTCGTATCGGGCCCATAACCAACATGAAGATATACTAGCTTGAGACCAATGCTTAGATTAAAGATGGTCTACAACTTAACCTTAGAAATTAATGCTTATCATGTATCTGCATATTACTGTTGAGGTATGATTCTTCTCAGAATTTGGCATATGCTTGACCCCTGATGAGGACAGGATCTTGGAAATTTCCTAATTTGCGTTGCTAAGTACCATTTCAATCTAAAGCTTTATTAGTTTTACCAACAACGTTTACAAAATTTAAACAAAATATGAACTTACCACTGAACAGCTTTAAGTGAACTATAACAAGATAAAACAATAGAGCATAACCATTAAATGATAAGCTAGCTTCTGCTTCCATTTAGAAGTTAGCAACTGAATGAAAAACATAAAGGGCAACCCTGATCCACCAGGGCACACAAACATTCAGGATGATTGGGAACGCCACATTCCCAATACCGTGCTGACAACTTTTGTTTATTCCTTCTAAATAATTCATAGAGTAATGAGAAAAAGACTTCAGTTCGATGAGCTGCATACAAATGAAAAAACTTTTGTTTATTCCTTCTGTAGAACTCAAAGGGTAGAAAACGGAAAATACTATATGGGCCAAAATTACTCCAGTTTGAACATTCATCAGATCATGGAGAAAATTCCTGATATTGGGAAAGCAGTTTCCTCCAGAACACCAATATTCTGATTCTGAAAACGAAGTGTGTAGTCAATTAATACCAGGAAAGCGAATTATTTAAATGTAATTAACACGAAACAGTTCAATTCAGGAAACACAGTTTGGCAATTATAAAGTACCTGATGCTAAATCCTGCATGGTAGTAGCTAAACATATTTCATGAACCAAAGGTGATTTACTTGATCATTGTTGAAGATAACCAGAAGTTCCAAAATATAGACCCCGTAGACATGAAAGCTACACGTGCTTGAAGTGGAACCACCCTACGGTATGCGATGAAATTACCAAAATATGTTATAAAGTAGTACCATTGCAGATAATATGAGAAAGTTTATTAAATTAAACAAAATAAAATGTAAGCACAAGGCAACAAGAGTCGCCAAGATTGCTGTGATGGAAATTCAGTAGTATACTGCACTTTGATTAGAGACAAGCTGGGTAGATATCTGTGCCAACTTATGCACAATTAGATTAAGGAACTGAAGCAATCATCTGCAAATTGATGGAACTTCTGATAAAGTAGTCATTCCCTAATCCCAACTAACGCTTGATTTGCAGTGGAAAAGATACAATACTGTACTAACTGTCTTAGTAAATTACTATATATTTATATAGATATGAGGATATCTTTTATAACCTCAGTGGAGAGTACATCTCAATTTTTTTTATGACATGAAGCCTATGAGTGATTCAGGTCTCTGAAGACACACTAATACTACATACCAGAAGAACAGTAACATGCAGCACCCTGTGTTAACAGTTTCTTCAAATATTAAAGAATTAAATGCAGATACATTAAAGGAGAGCCTAATGCAACATACTTATGCCAATGACTGCAAACAGATATGGAAGTATATATAATTATATACATATATAAATATGTCTATGTTTGTGTTCAATCAAGAAATTCAAATTGAGAGAGAGACCAGAAATTCAATGCACTGACAGGGATCCAAAACCTAAATCCTGCATAAATCCCAGAAAATATTATGTTAATATACAATATCATAGGAACCATTGCAGTACAAAGGCCATAAAAAACAAGTTTGTACCGAATAAAAGTGTACGAAGCGCATCTTTTTGGTACTTATTGGGAAGCTCAGAGAGCTTTCCTAGCCATAGATTATTCCAAGCAAAAACAACAGCAATTACACATGGACCAAGTACGATTTGGTTCAACAAAACCTGCAAGAACAGAACATATTATTATTAGTACTTCAGATATAATTCTGCTTACACAAGATATCTACTTATTTTAACAAGTTGAATGCAGAATCCCATGGAATGTGTACCTTTATCACTATGTTTTGGACTGTTTGCTTTGGCATGCACCGTTCAAGAAACTGGTACCAAGCAAAAGAACCAGGGCCATACAAAAGAAAGCCATATGAAGCCATTCGGAGCGATCGAAGCCAGTTATGGTCTGAAATGAGAGTCTGAATATCATCCTAAGAGGACAGGTTTAGTAAAATTAAGCCATAGGTAATCTCGAGATTTGGAAGGTAACGAGAATAACAAAATCATGAACTCAAAGCATGTTACTGATGCAAATAGGCAAGAATAGTTGGATCATGACCCAGACCTGCCGCAAGTCTGTTTCAATAAATACAACTTTACAATAAGTCAAGTTAGAACGACTGACAATAATGGACCTGCAACCTGCCTATTCGCGTACAAGGTCTAAATCGTCTGCACTTGGAATAAGACTACTCCTTGGGTTTCCAGAGCCAGAACCTAAAAAACCTTCTTCCAAGTATCCTATAATCCTACTAAAATTTTTATAAAAGCACAAGGAGGAAGTAACTGGTTAGAAGTTTGAAGCCATCAACATGACACATACTTGAGAAATTACACTGATAAACAACACTATTCAATTCAATTGGCGGGCCTAATTTCGCAAGCCACATATAACGTGAACTAGTGAACTATTCTACAACTGCAACACGTATAAACAATATAGTATCATAACATTTGCTCTCACCTGGCCCTTTATTTCCGCTTAAACCCCCACCCATCCAATGGCCACTCAAGAGAAAGACACCCAAATTTTTAGTGAATCATATAACCAAGCCCTAAAACACTATCACCAATTAGCATTGTAATGCCGAAACTGGTGTTGTGGGCAGTTCATTGAAGTGATAAAATAGCCTAATGATTTATAAAACACACCATAAAATGTAAGAACAACATAAAACAAAAAAAAAATCAAGAAATGTTATACATTAAAAAAAAGGAATAAAAAAAGTGACCTTGAAATCATGTTGAGGTGAATTGAATTTGAGGAATCTTTCACGGAGTTGAGCAAGAGTGTCTCCGGTGACAGCAAGAGTACCGGCAGTCGCTGCTTGCTTTAATGGAAACCGGAAACCGGGTGGTCCGGTAGACTCAACAGAGGAATCACTTTTACTAGATGGGTTTCTTCTTTGTTTTCTTCTCTGAGAATGAGATGGAGGGAATAATCCCCATATATTAAAACCCACTGACTCCATTTTTATTCAGAAAACCTCAAACCGCTCACCCGCCGTCTTCTATGTACACACACATTTGTAAAAAAATATATAGGATTTTTTATAATCCGTCCCATTTTAAAAATCTGTTTTACAAATATACCCTAATTTTATTCATAATTATTAATAGATCCCAAATTCTATTTTTTAAAAAAATTAAATATAACCATGCTTAATTTTAATGCTACACAATTTTAATAAACTGTTATGGATAAAAAACTAAGATTATTATTTGCTGTATTTATTACTAAGATTCGGGAGCTCAAGGCCTTTAATGGCTGCTCTCATGTTTCGTGACTCGATCTGCCTTTACGAGATGCCTACGTATCTCTGTGAATTAGAGAATCAAGCCAAAAAACGTAGTTCTGATTTGTGGGGTGAGGCCCCTTATATAGATGTGGGAGTCCTTGAATTGGACTTGGTATAGGAGACTTGGTGGACAAACCTCTGAATTAGGATAGACTTAGGAGTTCTAGGAAGTAGGAAGCTGATTCCTTATCCTTTTAGGTCCCCTTGAGGCTAATCTATAAGGATTTATATCCTTATCGGGACTCTTCTCAATAGCTGATTTTTCCCTTATTAATTAATTATGAAATTAATTAATAATTAGGGCTTTTGGGCCTTTTTTATTCCATCAGGCCTGATCTGGTCCATCAGGCTTAACCTTTCTGGTCTGAGTGTCATATATCTTTTTATTGGGCCTAGCAGCCATAATTAATTAATAATTAGGGCTTTTGGGCCTTTTTTATTCCATCAGGCCTGATCTGGTCCATCAGGCTTAACCTTTCTGGTCTGAGTGTCATATATCTTTTTATTGGGCCTAGCAGCCCACAGCTTGTACAATTAATGCAGTATTTAATTATACAATCATAATTTATTTATCCCTATCATTTGCCCCCCAACTTTTGGGAAACATTGATTAGGTTTCGCAGAAGTTAAGTCTGTTTATTCCCTTACAGGGTTTCGTTTTTGCATAAAGTGTGGAGCGACCTACACATTTACAATGAATCTTCCTTTTATTCAGGAATTATCTTAATTCCAGGAATTTTTCCCTTATTTCCGGGATTTTCCCTAATTTTCTAGGATTTTTCCTTTAATTTCTGGATTTTTCCCTAATTTTCTGGGATTTATCCTTAATTTTATGGATTTTTCCCTAATTTCCCAGGACTTATCCTTAATTTTCTGGATTTTTCCCTAATTTCCCGGGACTTATCCTTAATTTTCTGGATTTTTCCCTAATTTCCCGGGACTTATCCTTAATTTTCTGGATTTTTCCCTAATTTCCCCGGACTTATCCTTAATTTTCTGGATTTTTCCCTAATTTCCCGGGACTTATCCTTAATTTTCTGGATTTTTCCCTAAATTCCCGGGACTTATCCTTAATTTTCTGGCTTAAAATCGATCAGAATGCATTCGAAATCGATCAGGATGCAGACAAAATCGATCAGGATGCAGCCAAAATCGATCAGGATGCAGCCAAAATCGATCAGGATCCTGATCGAATTAGCTCAGGATCTTACACTCTGGTCGACAGGATTCCTGATCGATTTCGATCAGGATTCTGACCGAATTGGCCTTCAAAGTGACACCCTAGTCGATTGTTACACGGGCTTAATCGACCAGGATTCCTGATCGATTTCGATCAGGACTCTGATCGAATTAAATGGCTCTCGACCATTCTGATCGAATGAAATATCGATCAGGACTCTCTTCTCTGTCGATCAGGACTCTGATCGATCTTAGGGGATTTCTTCCCTCCTGTTCGAATAAGATATCGATCAAGACTCTTTTCTGTGTCGATCAGGACTCTGATCGATCTTAGGGGATTTCTTCCCTCATGTTCGAATAAGATATCGATCAGGACTCTCTTCTGTGTCGATCAGGACTCTGATCGATCTTAGGGGATTTCTTCCCTCCTGTTCGAATAAGATATCGATCAGGACTCTCTTCTGTGTCGATCAGGACTCTGATCGATCTTAGGGGATTTCTTCCCTCCTGTTCGAATAAGATATTGATCAGGATCCTCTTTTGCATCAATCAGGACTCTGATCGAACCATATTAAGGTTCTGGTCGATTTTTGACTTTTTAAATTCCACAGGAGCTTCTAGATTGTTCCTGATACTTCTTGTAGATGGGCCTCTAGGTTGGGCCTGGCTAAATGGGCCTAAAAACGCCTCGTATTCCGAGCTTTTCGCCTATATAAGTGTAGTGTGGAGTGAGAACCCTCACTTCACTTCCCACTTCTCATTTTCTCTCACAATTTTCTCTAGAGTTCTCCCTTTGAGAAGGCGATTTCCGGCTACCAAAGCCACCGCAGCTCCACCATTTTCAAGTATTTCTGGGTTTCAAGCCTTCAACCGAAGCATATCAATGGCGGACCGTGACCTGGCTCGTTTGCAGATGATGAATGTCTCTAAAAGAGGTACAAACATTCAAATTCAATCTCCATATACTTCCCTCATTGATATGATTAACTCGAGAGGTGATGAATATCCTTCTCTATCTGAGTTAGATTCGTATAATCATGGTAACACTTTTCATGAGTTAGATGGTAGGATAGAGTCTATGAACACCTTGTACAGACTTCCACCCCACCTTAGGATCACTCCAGCCGCCCCTGGGGATAGGACTTGTAATTGGGAGGGGGATACCCTGTTCATTTATCGAGGAGCCCTGACCGCAGGTCTTAGGTTCCCATTCCATGAATTTATTCCTCGTTTACTAGCCGATGTACGAATCAACCCTTGTCAACTCCCTCCTAACGCCTGGAGGAACATTATCTGTTTTATGGTCCTTTATCTCAGGAATAGCTTCCCTCTTTCCGTAGCTGTCTTTAGGAAAGTTTTCCAATTCTATAATAGTTCCATGAGTCAGCCGGGCTGGGTTTTAATTCGCCAACGGCCCAAAATTCCCCATATCTTTGATAGTAACTCTATAGTCGAGAACAACCCTAAATGGAGGGATGAGTTTGTCAGGCTGACCTGGGCTGGGGGTGATTGGGCCACACTCTTCCGTAGGCCATTTTGCAAAGTATCAGATGGTAGTCCTGGTAGCATCGGATTAACTGATGAGGAGGAGGTGGCCTACCAAGCCTTAATTTCAGATGATGGGAAAACAGACACCTGGACCCTTTTAGAGGAGTTTTCCTTGAAGAAAGTTGGTCTCTCCCAGGCCAGTGATAAGGGTAAATTTATACCTGCGTAATTATTTTTCCTTCTCTTTAATCGCACTTTTTCTTTTTTCTGGATTTTAATATTCCTTCTACTTTTCCTTTCAGCTTGTGAGGCTATTAATAATGTCAATAGGCCCAAGGAGGGGGAATCTGGCCGCCAGAAGAGGGCCAAGTTAAACAGGGACCCCAGGAGCAAACCTGACGGTCCTTCTTTCCTTAAGCCCCACGTCCCGGTGGTTGAGCTGGGGGACGATGTGGATCCTCCACTTAAGGCACATTCCTTCAGGCCTAACTGGGGCTTCAGGAGGAGCGATACGGTGGTTGGATCCACCAAACATGCCAAAGATTGGTCGTACCATTCCATCACTCCCCACGATTTCACTGACATTGTTACGGGGAGTGATATCGAGACTATTGAGCTTCTGGGTTCTCAAGCCCAAGCTGCGGTAATTTTCTTTTTTCTTCTCTTCCTTTTGTGAATTTCAACTTTTCTTGTATCCCAATGAATTTGTGCTAACTCATACATATTTCTTTGCAGAGTAATACCTATTTCCAGGCGGCCCTACATCAGGCTAGATCCTGGAAGGGTAACTCTGATGATTTTGAAAAGGAGATGAAGAAGTGGGAGGAGAGAGCCAAGGTCCTGGAGAAGAAGCTGGACACGAAGAAAGAGGAGCTGGCTAAGGCTCATTCCGAGCTGGTGAAACTTAGGAGCGATAAGGATAAGCTCATTGATGACTACATGGATTCTGACAAGTTTAAGAATCTCATGGAGATTCATGATGATGGTCTTTATTCCCTACAGTTTACTCAGGGATGGGATGCGGTCGTAAAGGCGGTTTCTGAGAAGCACCCGGGCTTAGTCGACCCTAAGGACTTTATAAGTCCCGAGCAGGCTGAGTCGGAGGACAGCATAGACGCCCTCTTCAACTCCCCTCAGCCAGATGATCGCATCTTGGATCCTAACACTGCTTCTCCTCCCGCTTCTCCTGCGAAGGACGCTGAAGGCGCTGATAAGGAGAAAGAGAATGAAGGCTCCCGCATGGAGGAGTAGTTTTTCTATTCTGTAATTTTATCCTTAACTTATGTCTGGACTTTTGTTTGTATTAAAACTTATTACCCTCCGGGGCTATTTTATATGCTACTTTCCTTATTTGCATTCTCTCCTTCATTTTTCCGATACTTTAATATTCAAACTTGGCTTAATGGGCCACACAAGTATTATCACAACTCAAACATCCATAGGTTGAAATAATTTCGAACTCTTCAATTTCAAGTCTGGTTTTCCAAAACCTTACATAATATGGGTTCGACCCTGATCTATAATAGCTAAAAAATAAAAATACTATGCAAACAAAGCTTCAAGGTGCTTTTAAACCTACTTGTCATAATGACAAGTGAGAATCGTACTTCGACCATCTTACACGTAGTAAACCTTCAGGTTTTGTGCGTGCCAGGTTCTCGGGACTTCAAAACCATCCATAGTCTCCAGCTTGTAGGTTCCTCTACCCTGAACGCTCTTGACTCTATACGGCCCTTCCCAATTTGGGGCAAGCTTTCCTTTCTGTCCGACACCAGAAGCCTCTATTTTTCTCAAGACTAGGTCACCTTGTTTGAAAAACCTCTCTTTAACCCTTAGGTTGTAGTAGATTGAAGCCTTTTTCTGATATTCTACTATCTTTGCATGTGCTTTATCTCGCACTTCATCGATCAGATCCAGGGCTAACCTCTGCCCTTCCTCATTTTCTTCTGCGTTGAAAGCCTGAATCCTTGGAGAGGAATGTGATATCTCCACGGGAACTACTGCTTCTGCCCCATATGCCAACATGAAAGGAGTTGCTCCTGTCGTGACTCTACAGGTAGTCCTATAGGCCCATAATATGGGAAGTATCTCATCCACCCAATTATTTCTTGACTTCTCGATCCTCTTCTTTAGTCCATCCAGGATTATCCGATTTGCTACCTCTGCTTGCCCATTGGCTTGCAGGTGAGCCACAGAGGTGAATCGTAATTTAATTTCATTTTCTTCACAATACTTCTTGAATTCCTCATTGTTGAATTGTGCTCCATTGTCAGTGACGAGGATACGGGGAATTCCATATCGGCACATAATATTTTCCCACAGGAATTGTGCAACCTGCTTAGTTGTGATTTTGGCCAAGGGTTTGGCTTCGATCCACTTGGTGAAATAATCAATGGCTACAATCAGAAATTTCCTTTGTGCCGTGGCCATAGGAAAAGGCCCTAGAATATCCATCCCCCACATGGCAAAGGGAATAGGCGAGTTGATAGAGGTCAGCATCTCGGGGGGTTGTCTAACAACTGGTGCATGCTTCTGACAGCGATCACACTTCTTCACATATTCTTTGGCATCAGCCATCATTTCTGGCCAATAGAAGCCTAAACGGGTTATCTTATGAGCCAAGGCCCTGCCCCCCAAGTGCTGCCCACAAATACCTTCATGCACTTCCTCAAGAGCCAAGCGTGCCTCGTCGGGCCTGAGACACCTCAAGTAAGGAACCATGAAAGATCTCTTATACAGAATTCCATCTATCAAGGAGTACCTTAGTGCTCGAATAGTTAACTTCCGTGCCTCAGTTGCATCACTTGGCAACCAACCGGTCTGAATGTGAGCCTTGATGGGATCATTCCATGACGTCCCCAAGCCTATGGGAGCCACAAGCTTAACATCTATGCTTCGTGTCTTCAAAACACGGAAGTATACACTTCCTGAACTTTCTTCAATCTCAGATGAAGCAAACTTTGATAGCGCATCTGCTTTAGCATTTTCTTCCCTTGGAATGTGTTCAACATGGCATTCATTAAATTGGGTCATCACAGCCCTTACTAGGCGAACATACTTAGCCATCGTATCATCCCTTGCCTCAAATTCTCCCTTTACCTGGGATATGATCAGCTTCGAGTCTCCACGGACCTTTAAGTTTTTGACTCTAAGTGTCCCAGCTAGACCAAGGCCAGCAATCAGGGCTTTATACTCTGCCTCATTGTTTATGGTTGGGAAGTCTAGCTTCATAGCATACTCAATTAAGAATCCATCAGGGCTTTGCAAAATCAACCCTGCTCCACTGGAATTTGTTTTTGATGCTCCATCAAAATAGAGAACCCAATATTCTTTCTCCTTGTCCCCATTGTCGACTCCCTTGTCTTGAGGTATGGTATCTTCCTGCCCCCCGACTTCTTGGTTGGGTATGGTACATTCCACCACGAAGTCAGCTAGTGCCTGGGCTTTTATGGCCGTACGTGGCTTATACTTGAGGTCGAACTCTCCCAACTCTATTGCCCACTTAATCAGTCTCCCACTTGCCTTGGGACTGTGAATGATGTTTCTCAGTGGCTGATTTGTTAGCACTTCAATCTGGTGAGCTTGAAAATAAGGACGCAGCTTTCTTGAAGCCATTACCAAGGCTAAAGCGAATTTCTCAATAGTTGAATAATTCAACTCAGCACCATGCAAGATTTTGCTGACATAGTATACGGGTTTCTGGACTTTCAGTTCCTCCTTAACCAACACCGCGCTCAAGGCGCTCTCTGAAACAGCCAAGTACAAGAATAAAACTTCACTCAGAACTGGCTTGGCCAACAACGGGGCCTGGCCCATATATTTCTTTAACTCTTCAAATACCTTCTGATTTTCCTCACTCCATACGAAGTCTTTAATGTTCTTTAGTGACTTGAAGAATGACAAGCACTTGTCTCCTGACTTGGAGATGAATCGTCCTAGCGCAGCAACCCTTCCTGTGAGCTTCTGAACATCTTTGATAGTTTTTGGTGGTTCCATGTCCAGGATCGCCTTTATTTTATCGGGGTTAGCCTCAATTCCTCTTTTTAAGACCATCAATCCCAAGAATTTTCCAGATCCTACTCCGAAAGCACACTTCGTAGGATTCAACATCATCTTGTGGTACCTCAGGACCTCAAAAGCTTCCCTTAAATGGGCTATATGATCAGTCTTTACTAGACTCTTGACTAACATGTCGTCAACATAGACTTCCATAGTCTTACCAATAAGATCCTTAAAAATTCTATTCACCAACCTTTGATAGGTGGCTCCTGCGTTCTTGAGACCAAATGCCATAACAAGATAACAATAAACACCAAAGTCAGTGATAAATGATACCTTTGGAATGTCATCCTTATGCATTTTGATCTGGTTATATCCGCTAAATCCATCCGTGAAACTCAGCATCTCATGTCCAGCAGTGGCATCAATCAAAGTATCAATTCTAGGCAGCGGGAAACAGTCTTTGGGGCATGCATCATTCAGATCAGTGAAGTCTATACACATCCTCCACTTTCCATTAGCCTTCTTCACCATTACAAGGTTTGCTAACCACTCCGGAAATTGAATCTCCTCAATGAAACCAGCCTCTAAGAGCTTTTCTACTTCCTGTTTTATAGCCTCTTGTCTTTTCGGGGCAAAATTTCTTTTCTTTTGTTTCACTGTCTTCCGGCTTGGATCCACGTTTAGCTTGTGAGTAATTAACTCCGGGTCTATGCCTGGCATATCAGCTGCTGACCATGCAAACACATCACTATTTTCTTGCAAAAATTTCACTAACTTCCCTCTAAAGGGCTCCTCTAATGTGGCTCCAATGAAAGTCATCCTCTCAGGATTCTTGGGGTCTAAAGGAACCGAAACCAATTCTTCTGCTGGCCTTCCTCTATTCTCATCATTTTCTCGAACATCCATATCTTCAATAGGAAGAACCTGCCCCCCGACTCCATCTGCCCTCAAAGAGGCCACATAACAGCTTCTAGCCATTTTTTGATCTCCTCTCTCTTCTCCAATCCCGTTTCGGGTGGGAAACTTCATGACTGAATGGTAGGAAGAGGGGACTGCCTTGAAGGCATGTATCCCTGTTCTCCCCATGATAGCATTATAAGTTGAACTAGCCTTTACCACCACGAAATCCAGCATCTGCGTTGCTTGCCTTGGTTCCGTACCTATGGTGGTTGGCAATTTGATTATCCCTTCCACAGGACATTCTACTCCAGCAAATCCATATATCGGCATATCGGTTGGTGTCAACTGGGAGTCGTTATATCCCATTCTTAGAAAGGTGTCGTGGAGCAAGATATCCACAGAAGCACCATTATCCACAAGGACCCTCTTAACCGGGCTATTTCCTATTATTGGTGTTATGACCAGCGGGTCGTCATGGGGAAACTTCACACCCTCTAGGTCGGAATCATCAAAAGCCAATGTTACTTCTGTCCTGGCCCTCTTCGGGGCTTCTCCAACAATATGCATAACCTCCCTAGTATATGCCTTTCTGGAATTTATGGACAATCCAGCAGCAGTTGGACCTCCAAAGATCGTGTTTATCACTGGCCCTCGAGGGCGTCGCGGTCCTCCAAAAATTGCATTTATAACCGGCCCTCTGGGTTGGGGATTCCGCCCCTGATGATCTTGGTCCCTCCTACGATCTTCAAAGTTCTTCCTTCCATTATTATTTATGTCCCCTCCATCTCCAGTATACTTGTTCAACCTTCCTTTTCGAATCAAAAACTCAATTTCATCTTTCAATTGCCTACACTCATCGGTGTCATGGCCAACATCCTTGTGAAACCTGCAATACTTGCTCTTATCTAGCTTGGCGGGATCAGCCTTCAAGGGCTTAGGCCAGCGAATATCTCTATCTTTCTCAATCTCCATCAAAATCTGACTTCTAGGAGCACTCAGCTTAGCGTATTCAGTGAACTTTTGCCCAGGTCCTCCCTTCTTGGGGGTTGAATCAGGGTTTTGTTCGGTTCTAGGATATTTGTCCTTAGCGATATACTCCAGATCAGTTTTTCGCTTCTTGCCTCCAGTGGGCTCATTACTTACTACGGTCTTCCTCATGCTTTCTTCAACCTTGATATACTTCCCTGCCCTCTCTTGGAGTTGCAACATGTTTTCAGGGGGACGTTCGGCCAAGGACATCTTGAAAAACTCATCCCTGGTTCCTTGTTGCAGTGCTATCATGGCTACCTTATCATCAAGGTCTGGGACTTTTAAAGCCTCCTTTGTAAAACGATTCAGGTAATCTCTCAAGGATTCCTTAGCTCCCTGCACAAGACTCATAAGAGATGCTGAACTTTTTTCATGGACTCTTCCACTGATGAATTGCTTAATAAAAGCCTGGCTTAATTCTCTGAACGATCCAATAGAATTTGGGGGCAGACGACTGTACCATCTTTGAGCCATACCCGACAGGGTTTGAGGGAAGGCCCGACACTTTATAGCATCATTCACGGGTTGCAGCAGCAGTGCATTAGAGAATGTCCTAACATGATTAGCGGGGTCTCCCGTGCCATCATAGGCTTTGATAGTGGGCATCTTAAATTTCCTTGAGATATGGGCATTCATTATCTCTTCTATGAAGGGTGGAGTTGGATCATCAGGATCTCCAAGGGGAAGGAGATTGCTTGGATCAGTTCTTGGGACAGCAGCCCTTCTTCTTACCGGACCATCCAGGTCTATGACAGGAGGAGGATTTCTCCCCCTAGGAGGTATCTGGGGTCTGGTGGCCTGGTGAGCCTCCAAATCACGCCTCAGCCTTTGGATTTCAGCCTCATGAGCCCTGATCCTTTCCTGCACTTCTTGGGGATTCGCCCCTGGGGTGCTTTGGGGGCGTTGCCTTCCATCGGCCATTGGCTCTTTTCCAGGACGCCTCCTTCTTGGGGCCACTTCATCATCCGAAGATTCGGAGTCTCTCTCAGTGTAAGGACCAGAAAATTCCCGATCCTCAGGGATAGGACCCAGACCTCGTATATAGGGGGGCGACTGCCCTCGTGCTTCGCTTCGCCCAGCATATCTGCTTCCTCCAACCTCAGGGTGAAGGGGCATCCCATAAAGGAGGTTAGTAGTAACAACAGTTGAATATTCATACCCGACGGGTCGAGAATTCACAGGTATATGTACTTGTTGAACTCGAGGATTCGTACCTTGAATAGTCGGGGGAGTCGTTCCTTGTGGCTGAGATTGAGTTGCCCTTATCTGGGTCTCCGCTTGAGTAGATGCATAAGTTGAGTGGGGAGGAATCTCCACGGTTGACGAAATCACCTGAGTTGTCCCTGATGGTGTTCCCTCCTCCAGAGTGCTGGTTGTTCTTCGTGTTCTCGCCATGGTTATTGTTCCGTATCCCCACAGTCGGTGCCAAATGTTATGGATAAAAAACTAAGGTTATTATTTGCTGTATTTATTACTAAGATTCGGGAGCTCAAGGCCTTTAATGGCTGCTCTCGTGTTTCGTGACTCGATCTGCCTTTACGAGATGCCTACGTATCTCTGTGAATTAGAGAATCAAGCCAAAAAACGTAGTTCTGATTTGTGGGGTGAGGCCCCTTATATAGATGTGGGAGTCCTTGAATTGGACTTGGTATAGGAGACTTGGTGGACAAGCCTCTGAATTAGGATAGACTTAGGAGTCCTAGGAAGTAGGAAGCTGATTCCTTATCCTTTTAGGTCCCCTTGAGGCTAATCTATAAGGATTTATATCCTTATCGGGACTCTTCTCAATAGCTGATTTTTCCCTTATTAATTAATTACGAAATTAATTAATAATTAGGGCTTTTGGGCCTTTTTTATTCCATCAGGCCTGATCTGGTCCATCAGGCTTAACCTTTCTAGTCTGAGTGTCATATATCTTTTTATTGGGCCTAGCAGCCCACAGCTTGTACAATTAATGCAGTATTTAATTATACAATCATAATTTATTTATCCCTATCATAAACTTTTTTATTCCCATCTTATAAAAAATATTGCAGAATTGAAAAATAGAATCAGTTACAAGTATATTTAAAATTAAAATTTCTACCAGCCATAAACTGGAAAAAAAACACATGGCCAACAATTACAATTAAACAAGCTGAACTTTATTTAAAATAAATAAAATAAACCCCATAGGCTATGAAACAAAAAAAAATCATCTCATGAACCAATTAGACCACCACCACAAGTTTTATTACCTAATTTTGCTTGCACTTCCTAAATCACCTTGGTTTCTTCTCACTTTCTTCTATTATTTCTCTTACTGCCTTGTTTTCTAGTGAGTAAAGGGTGATAGTCATCAAAGAAGAAAAAGGGATTTTTCAACATTAAACCAGGAATTTTGACAGCGCTCCGCACACTTAGTTAATTTTATTCTTGCTTTTTTCTTTGGACCAAAATGCAGAAGTTTTATTTCCCAACTGAATCAAGCACAATACAATCTTTAACTATGAACGGAATAGAGCTTCCGTCAAATATACGATCAGGATACATATGTGATAATCGAGCAAGCTCGTGTGCCGACCTATTCGCAGACCGTTTAATGAAATACAACTCCATGTTGTTTAACCCTTTAATTATCCTCCTGCAATCGTCAATAACTCGTCCAAATCTTGAGCGCATTTGGACTGAACTTCGAATGCTCTGGATCGCCACTAGGCAGTCAGATTCTACTACGGTCTTGTCCCATTTCATTTCCTTTATCCAGCTCAAAGCTTCTTTAATTGCCACCGCTTGTGCCATACTAGGTTGCAGGGCAGAAGTTTTGTTTTCGCGCTCACAAGACCACCTGTAAAGTCTCTGGCCACCATTCCCATCCCTGTGGCATGTCTGTCATTGAATGTGGCTGCATTTACTGAAATTTTCACTGTGTACTATTGAGGCTTCACCCAAATTTCCGCCCCATCCCCAGGCATCGACGGTTGGAGAGGGACCTTGTAGAATCTATTTTGGGCTATCTTCCATTGTGAGAGATATTCTAAAGTAGCTGCAACTACACGCTCTGGCCTCGAAATTTTTTTGTTCCACACCACATCATTTTTATAACGCCATAAAGACCAGCAAAACATAATCATCTTGACTTTGTTTTCCCTTGATTCGTGAAGCAAACACTGCTCAAACCAATTCGAAAATTCCCAAGTCGAGTCCCATACTGGTGAAACCTGCAGAACCTCCCAACAGCTAACTGCAAAAGGGCAGTGAAGAAAAATATGAGCTGTATTTTCGACACCAGACTTACAAATTTCACACAAAGAGTCAACTTGAACTCTTTTTTGGATAAGCTGCATTTTAGTAGGTAAACAATGAGTCAAGGCTCGCCATAGCACACTTAGAGCCTTCTTGGTTGCTTTAATTTTCCAGAGAGCTTTACAAGAGCTATCATTGTCATGAACTACCCATGCTCCTTTTTGAACCTGTAATAAGTTATATGCACTTTTCACCGTGTACTGACCAGTGATATCCCAATCCCATTGTAGCATATCAGAATCGAACTCTTCTTCAATGATAGTTGCTTGTATACTTTCCTGATCCCTATTATTGAAGATATCTGCAATCACTTCCCAATCCCAATTTCTTGTTCCTGCGCACATTAGGGAGCTGATTTTTTGATTGATAATTGATGGGGATACTGTCGTGACAAAAGCATTCTCCTTGTTTCCCAACCATGGCTGGCCAATAATATCAATATCATTCCCTGTACCAACTCTCCAGCTTGAACCAGTTAAGATGACATTCTTTGCTTCTAACAGACTTCGCCAAATGAAGCTCGGACTAGAACCCAAGCTAGCTTCCAAGAACGACGTGTCCTTAAAATATATGACTTTGTAAATTTGAGCTGAAAGACTGTTTGGGTTCGTGATCAGCCTCCAATAATGCTTTCTAAACATTGCCAGGTTGAAGTCACGAAAACTTCGAAACCCCAAGCCTCCAGAATGTTTGTGCTTAGTCATACGATCCCAGGCCATCCAGTTGATCGTACGGCTACCAGAATCAGTCGAACTCCGCCAAAAATTAGCAAGCATCTTTTCAATTTCTTTGGTGATTTTGATGGGTAATAAAAACACATTCATAGCAAATACTGGCAAGGACTGAGCAACTTTTTTGATTAGTATCTCCTTCATTGGTTTTGAGAATTTCTTCGGCCTCCAACTCTGAATTCTGTTTTGAACTCTATCTTTTAAGTAGGACAGCACCACTGATTTCTTTCGACCTAAGATGTTAGGGAGTCCCAAGTACGTGCTATGCTCATCTGCTTCCTTCATCCCAAGCTTATGATTTACTTCAACTCTGTTGTACTGGATAACATTCCCACTAAAGAAAATTGAATACTTTTCCTTATTAATTTTCTGCCCCGACGCGTCTTCATACACTTGTAAAAGTTCCAGCACCTTGTCAGCTTCATTCGTATCCGCTTTACAGTACACATAACTATCATCGGCGAGAAGCATGTGAGAGATTATTGGAGCTTTATTGCATATTCTAACTCCATGAATCCACTTTCTTTCCTCGTATCTATGAATAAGAGCTGATAGCGGAAGAGTTTTTAGCACATAAACGCAGCAAAAACGTAAATTTAATCTTAAAAAAACCAAAACCCTTCGTAGGATCCATGCGAAAAAATAATATTTAATTCGTAGTTAAGTGTGTTTACCTTAAGAAGTTTTACGTTAATGAAAAGATAAAGGTCTTTAATAACGATCCAAGAACGATGAACGGAGATCCTTAGCAGCTGCTCCTCAAGTGTGAAGCACTCCACCGGTATCCACCAAGAAAATGATGTAATGAAGGAGGAGGAGATGAAGAGAATTAGGGTTTTGTAAATCTTTTTGGTTTTAGGCAAAAATAGGGTTTATAATAGTATATTTTCTAGGCAAAATTTTCAGCTGAAAATTTTCCCATAAAATATTATTATTATTAACCCTTTATTATTCTCACTAATAATTAAAACACCTTCTAATTATTAATCTTTTTTCTAAACTCTTTAGAAATAATTCTCTCACTTGATTTAATTTCCAAAAATTAAATTCTTAATTAATAATATTAAGAACCTTTTCTTAATTAATTTATAATCAATTAAATCTCATTTAATCAATTATTAAATTTTTGCAATTAATTATTTATTTCATAAATAAATAATTATCAGCCATTATTAATTAATTCCTCCACCATTAAATCATTTTCTTTTATGGTGTGACCCTGTAGGTTCAATATTAAGCCGGTAGTAGAAATAAATAATAATAAAACTATTTTATCATTATTTATATAAATTCTCTAATTCATTAAATATGATTAATTAATTAATCATATTTATTCTACATCGTGAGGGATACTTCTCAGCATATCGCGACTATCCGGATAATACGAATTCACTGCTTAGAATACCAAGAACCTATTCAGTGAGTAGTTACCGTACAATTAATTCCTTCTACCCTGCAATGTCATGATTAAATACAAGGCATGGAACTTGTGTCAAGCCTATCTTATTTAATCACTTGTTTTCCCATTCACTATGCTTAGTTCTATTTAATGTAAATTAGAAACTCATTTCTAATTTCATTCACTCTGGCCAGAGATTCCTGAACTAACATAAGTGGATCAGCATTGAACATTCTCTTCTAACACTGGAAGGGGTAGATCCTTTATTGATCATACACTATCTTCGTGTACAAATTCTTATACCCAGTAGAGCCCTTATAATTGTCCCTTGAGAATAAGAACTAAACCAAAGCATAGTTCAGTGTACACAAGATGACTATGATGACCTCAAGTCTAAGGATACTTGTACAACTATCACTATGTGAACAACTTCTGACACGTGAGTGAACTCCATCAGTTGTTCAGCTGTGTGAGTCATGTTCAATGAACTTATTCTATAATAAGCACCTACATACTAGCTATAGTGTCATCACACAAATGTCTATGAGAACAGACATCCTTCATAATGAAGAAAGCATAATATGTACCGATCTTTGCGGATTATTAATTACCAGTTAGTAATCCTACGACCAGGAACTATTTAAGTTTAGAGTTATCATCTTTTAGGTCTCATTATTATGATATCCATAAAAAGCTTTACTCTAAACTGTGGTATATCTTATTTAAACATTTAAATAGATAGAGCCCGCAATAAAAACAAAACAAGTCTTTTATTAATATCAATGAAATCAAAACAGATTACATAAAAGTTATTCCTAACTCCTCATACATGATTGGACTTAGGACATATCTCTTTCAATCTCCCACTTGTACTAAAGCCAATCACTCTGGTATCTAATACCCATCTTATCTTTATGACGATCAAAGTGACTCTGAGAAAGTGGCTTTGTGAGTGGGTCTGCTACGTTGTTGACTGTTTGGAACTCTTCCAACTAATTGCACCACCATTCAGAGTAAACACCTACCCTGATATGGATTTGCTATCACTTTTTGATTAAAAACTAGAGTCAGTATAACCCTCTATTTTCAACTCAGATTCACCACCAAAAACAAGAAAAATGTCCTGAGTCCTTCGCAAGTACTTAAGGATGTTTTTCACTGCTTTCCAGTGGTCTTCACCTGGATTGGACTGATATCTGCTCGTCACACTAATTGAATAAGCAACATCAGGCCTTGTACACAACATCATGTACATGATAGATCCTATTGTTGAAGCATAAGGAATCTTACTCATGCGCTCTCTTTCCTCAGGTGTCTTAGGAGATATTTTTTCGGAAAGGGACACTCCATGGCTCATCGGTATGAGACCTCTTTTGGAGTTTTCCATGTTAAACCTTTTAAGCACTTTCTGGATGTATGTACCCTGGGTAAGACCTATCATTCTTCTAGATCTATCTCTATAGATCTTCATACCGAGAATGTAGGATGCTTCTCCCAAGTCCTTCATGGTGAAGTTTTTTTTTTGATAGCCATACTTTGACTGATTGTAGCATCGATATATCATTTCCTATAAGAAGTATGTCATCCACATACAATACAAGAAATGTTACCGCACTCCCACTAACCTTCTTGTAGACACATGGTTCATCTATGTTTTTGATAAAACCAAACTCTTTGATTGTCTCATCAAAACGTATGTTCCATCTACGAGAAGCTTGCCTTAAACCATATATGGTTCGCAGCAGCTTACACACTAGGTGTTCATTTCCCTTGGAAAGAAAACCCTCTGGCTGTGTCATATACACTTCCTCCTCAAGTTCCCCATTGAGGAAGGTCGTTTTCATGTCCATTTTCCAGATCTCATAGTCGTAGTAAGCATCAATCACAAGCAAAATCCAAATTGATTTTAACAGGGCTACAGGTGAAAAAGTTTCATCAAAGCCAATCTCTTGCCTTTGTTTGAATCCTTTTGCCACGAGCCTGGCCTTATAGGTCTCCACCTGGCCATCTGCTCCAATCTTTCTTTTGTATACCCACTTGCACCCAATAGGCTTAACACCTTCAGGCGCCTTAACCAGAGTCCATACTTGGTTGGTATACATAGATTCCATTTCGTATTTCATGGCACTATGCCATTTCTCTGAGTCAACACTACTCATAGCCTCATTATAGGTCACAGGGTTGTCATCATCAATGATTGACAAAAGTTGGTGAAACTAGAATTCTCAAATTCTTTATCATGATCAGTCCTTATATAGACTATGGTTTTATTTTGTTGATTTTGAAGCCTTTTACATAAAGATGAGAAGGATTCAAAAGCATCACTTTTGGCTTTGAGAAATTCAGTCCATATAAATCGTGAATAATCATCCACAACTACCAACGTGTATGAGCATCCTCCGAGACTTTGTATTGGAACCGGACCAATAAGATCCATATGTAGTAGCTCGAGAGGTCTCGAGGTAGATACCATAAACTTTGCTTTGTGAGAAGCTCGAATTTGTTTACCAACTTCGCAAGCTTCACAAGTATGATCTTTATGATAGTTTAGTTTTGGTATACCTCGGGCATGGTCTTTAGTTGATATATTCAATATCAACTTCATGTTGGCATGTCCTAATCTTCTATGCCATAACCATGGATCATCATTTATAGCGATTAGGCACCCGTTCACTTGCTTGCTCATGTCACATGTATAAACATTTTTATTTCTGGGGCAAGTGAGAACCAACTTTCCAAATTTATCTAATATGGAACTGTTAGGAATATGTGTATTAGTTTGATGATAAGTTAAACAAAACACTTAAGTAGAAATCTAGTGTTTGTAGCCTCAACGGATAAGACCATTTTGGCTATCCGTGAAGGAGTAGCTTTACTTAGAAATAAGTTTAGTATTGTAGCACATTTCATTCTCTGTATTTAAGTTATAATTCTTAGATGTTGTGGGAAATTATCAGTCAAGTTGACTATTAGTGGATATGCAAATAGGAGGGCTAATTGTAAATATTTCATGCCTTGTAATTTTGTATAAGTGAAGTATTATCAACTGATATTAAAGGCCTTCAACGGATGAGAAACAAAGCTTCAACGGATGTCTCTAAAGCTTTAATGGATAACATCCATCAACGAATGAGTGTCTCAACAGATAAAGCTTCAACTGCTAATGCATCAAAGGATAAAGCTTCAACGGATAAAGCTTCAATGGATGCTTAGTTCAATAGCAGTTGATAGTGATGATTCATAAGCTGACAGAGGCATATGGGTTGACAGAGACAAACTGGAATGTGGCAGCCTGTAGGAGGAATCAAGAAAATACAGCATTTCTATTCTGGTGTAAATAAGGAAGTATTCAAAGATTCATAGCTAAACCTAAATTGCATTGGATAGAGAAATGAAGAAGAAACATGTGAAGAATCTTTTAATTATATTTTACAGTTTTGTCTTCACTTGTAAACTTGGTGATATATAAATTAAGTAGCAGCTAGTAATTAGGTGGTGAATTTTCCAGAGCTGTTTAGAAAAATCCAGAGAGAAAATCATCTAGTTTGTACTAGGACGCAGCTGTGATTTAATTCTTTGAATCACAGATTTTCTGAAATAACACATCTCTGGTGGAACAACAAATCCACCAGAAAAGTTTTTAAGTTTGTTGTGTTCTTTACATTTGTGTTTGAATATATATCTGTTTGCATTAGCTGAAAGCAATTCACACACACTTGCTCATCAAAACACATAGCCTAGAAACTGCTCAAAACTTGAAAAAGTTTTGAGATTTACATTCAACCCCCCTTCTGTAAATCTCATTGTTAGTTCACTGGGAATAACAATTGGTATCAGAGCAAGCTCTTAACATACAAAGAGTTTAAAGATCTATTCTGCTAACATCATGAGTAAGAAGGATATTGGTGTAAAGATTCCAATCCTGGAAAGAGATAACTATCATCACTGGAAAGTGAAGATGCATTTACATCTTCTCTCTCAAGATGAAAGCTACATCAACTGCATTGAAAATGGTCCTCACATCCCTCACAAGGTGGCCACAACTGCTACTGCAACAGTTCTTGTTGCACAGTCTATTCCCAAGCCAAAAGCAGAATGGACTGTTGAAGATATTAAAGAGGTTCACAAGGACAAGAAAGCCATGAACATTCTGTTTAATGGCCTAGATCAAGATATGTTTGAAAATGTCATTAACAGCCAAACTGCTAAGGAAATTTGGGATACTGTACAACTTATCTGTGAAGGTACTGAGCAAGTTAGAGAAAACAAAATGCAACTTTTCATTCAACAGTATGAATATTTTCATTTTGAAGAAGGAGAATCATTGAATGATACCTTCAACAGATTTCAGAAACTGTTGAATGGATTGAAGCTGTATGGCAGAGTGTACCAAGTCAAGGACTCCAATTTAAAATTTCTGAGGTCTCTACCAAAGGAATGGAAGCCTATGACTATTTCTCTAAGAAATTCTCAAGATTATAAGGACTTCACACTTGAAAGATTATATGGAATTTTGAAGACATATGAACTTGAGATGGAGCAAGATGAGCTGTTGGAAAAGGGAAAGAGAAAAGGAGGATCAGTTGCACTTGTAGCTGACAATGAGAAGATTGAAGCCATGAATAAGGAAAATACAATGCCTAGTCTCAAAATTGGCATAAGCAAATCAGAATCAAGCAAGGGAAAGGAGCAAGTAGCTGAGGATAAAGACAATTCCAGTCAAGATGACTCTGATGATGTTGATGAACATCTGGCCTTTCTGTCCAGGAGGTTTACAAAGATGAAATTCAGGAAAAATACAAAATTCACTAAGCCAAACAAAAATATGGTGGACAAATCTAAGTTAAAATGTTATAACTGTGGCATTAGTGGACACTTTGCAAATGAGTGCAGGAAGCCAACCTCTGATAAGAAGAAATTTGAGCAAGTTGATTACAAAAAGAAGTATTTTGATTTGCTCAAACAAAAGGAAAGAGCTTTTCTGACTCAAGAGGATTGGGCAACAGATGGAGCCAATGAAGATGATGATATGGAATATGTCAACCTATCCCTGATGGCTAATTCTGATGAAAATGAAACTAGTTCATCAAGCAACCAGGTAATTACTACTGATCTCTCTCAACTTTCTAAGATTGAATGTAATGAATCCATAAATGATATGTCCAATGAATTATATCATTTGCGTGTTTCCCTTAAATCACTAGCTAAAGAAAACACAAGAATCAAAGAGAATAACTTATTTTTAAGTGATAGGAATGCTGTGTTAGAGAATCAGGTAATTGAGCTTGAAAAGATTAAAATTAAATGTTTGACTGTTGAAAGTGAACTAGAAGAAGCTGTTAAGAAAGTAGAAATTCTTTCTAAATAGTTAGAAAGTGAGCAAGAGGTAATCAAGGCCTGGAAAACATCTAGGGATGTTAGTGCTCAGATTGTTAAGGTTCAGGGAATTGAATCTTTTTGTGAGAATGCCTAGAAGAAAAACAAAAAGGAGTTACAATTAATTGATGGATTGTCAACAGATGTGGAATCAACGGATGATGAAAGTTATCCGTTGAAGGAAGAAAAAGAGCATCCATTGAAAGCTCATCAATTAAAACAGGCAAGTGATTCTAAAAAGAATAATCTCAATAAGAAGGATGGTTCAACTTTCAAGAACTTTGTCAAAGAAGGAGCTAGCACATCTAAAGATGCCAGTAAGGTGAATATAGGACACATGACTTTGGATCAGCTGAAAAATAGGCTTAAATTGGTTGAGGATAAAAAGGAAACTAAAAGAAAATCTAATAGAAATGGGAAGGTAGGGATTAACAAATATAACAATTACACACCTGATAAGTATGCTCCTAGAAAAAGCTGTGTGCATTGTAAAAGTGTTAATCATCTATCTGATAACTGCAAATCTGTTAAGAATGCTCCCATGCCTTTAACTCCCTCTATGCCTAACATGTCTATGTCACCTCTGCATGCTATGCCTGTTATGTCTCATCAGAATCCTCATGCACATTTTACAAACATGCCATATGTTAATAATCCTTATTTTACTGCATTCAGTATGCCTCAGATGCCATACAACATGCCTATGTGGAATAATATGTTTGCACAATCCATGCCTTATCAAATTCAATCAAATGTGCTAAATGAGTCTGTGACTAACCCTACACTTCAACCAACTACATTTGAGACCAAGGTTGACCCAAAGTACCTAAGTCAAAAGATGCAGGAGGAATGAAGTCTAGGAAAAAGACTAACAAGGCGGGACCCAAGGAAACTTGGGTACCAAAATCAACTTGATTGATTTTGTTGTGTGCAGGGAAAAAGAAGGAATCTATGGTACTTGGACAGTGGCTGTTCAAGACACATGACAGGAGATTTCACCCTGCTCACAGAGTTCAAGGAGAGAGCTGGCCCTAACATAACCTTTGGAGATGACAACAAAGGGTTCACTATGGGATATGGCTTGATTTCAAAAGAAAATGTCATCATTGATGAAGTTGCATTAGTTGATGGTCTCAAACATAATCTATTGAGCATCAATCAACTATGTGACAGAGGGAATACTGTTTCCTTCAATTCTGAAGCCTGTGTTGTCACAAGTAAGAAGGATAACAAAGTGGTTCTAACTGGAGTTAGAAAAGGGAATGTGTACTTAGTTGACTTCAACTCTACAGATTCAGAATCAATTACTTGTCTTCTCAGCAAAGCAAGTCCAGATAAAAGTTGGCTATGGCACAAGAAGCTATCCCATTTGAATTTCAAGACAATGAATGATCTAGTCAAAAAGGACTTAGTTAGAGGAATTCCTCTAGTGGAATTCATAAGGGATGGACTGTGTGATGCTTATCAGAAAGGAAAGCAGAAGAAAGCATCATTCAGTAAGAAGCTTGAATCTGTAATTGATGAACCATTGCAACTGCTACACATGGATCTTTTTGGACCAGTCAATGTATTGTCAATTTCAAGGAAAAGATATTGCCTAGTGATTGTAGATGATTTCTCAAAGTTTTCATGGGTTTATTTCCTTGGATCTAAGGATGAAGCTAGTGAAATCATTATCAATCATATCAAGCAAGTCAACAATCATCCAGATTTCAAAGTAAGGAATATCAGGAGTGACAATGAAACTGACTTCAAGAATACAACCATGAAGTTGTTCTGTGAAGAAAATGGGATCATGCATGAGTTCTCAGCTCCAAGGACTCCATAAGAAAATGGTGTGGTGGAAAGGAAGAACAGATCACTAATTGAAGCTGCAAGAACAATGCTTGAAGAGTCAGAACTCCCAACATACTTTTGGGCTGAGGCTGTTAACTGTGCATGTTACACTCAAAATATTTCTCTAATTAATCAGGCAAAAGGCATGACTCCCTATCAATTGTTCAAGAGAAGAAAATCAACTTTAAACTTTCTGCATGTCTTTGGTTGCAAATGTTACATTCTAAGGAATCAACCTGATCACAAAGGGAAGTTTGATGCAAAGGCTGATGAAGGAATATTTGTTGGTTACTCTGCTGGAAAATCATAGAGAGTCTACAATCTAAGAAACAACATTGTCATGGAATCTGTGCATGTTGTGTTTGATGATAAAAAGATTGATGGACTAACAGATGAGGGACACCATGAAGGACTCAAATTTGACAACATTGAGATATATTGTGATGATAGTGAAGATGAGAATGATGGAGAAGGCACCTCGAAAAGAATTCAAAATCTGCCTTTGGATAATGCACAGAATGATGCATCCGTTTAAAGCCATAATTCAGCTTCCGTTGATAGAAGCAATGCAGCATCCGTTGAAAGACAAAGTGCATCATCCGTTGAAGTTCATAATGAAGCATCCGTTGATCACAGTCTGTCAACGGATAATCATTTCACTTCATCAGTTGATAGAACTCCCATTTCCTTTCAAAGGATCAGCAACTCAGGGGGAGTTTCAACCAATCAACATTCTATCTCACATCATGAAAATACTGAGGCAACCTCATCTAGAGCTAATCTACCACCTCAAAGGAAATGGACCAAGAATTACCCTTTTGAACTAATTATTGGTGATGCTACATCTAAAGTGCAAACTAGAAGGGCTACTCAAGATGAATGTCTGTATAGTAGCTTTCTATCACAGGAGGAGCCTAAGAGAGTGGAAGAAGCTCTATTGGATCCAAATTGGATTTTAGCAATGCAAGAGGAGCTAAACCAATTTGAAAGGAACAAAGTATGGAAGCTGGTACCCAAGCCAAAGAACAAGAGTTCTATTGACATAAAATGGGTATTCAGAAACAAGATGGATGAAAATGGCATTGTCATAAGGAATAAAGCCAGATTGGTTGCTAAAGGCTATTCTCAATAAGAGGGAATAGATTTTTATGAGACATTTGCTCCAGTTGCCAGACTTGAAGCCATCAGAATCTTTCTAGCCTATGCAGCCCATGCCAATTTCAAGGTCTATCAAATGGATGTCAAGAGTACATTTCTGAATGGGGAATTGGAGGAAGAAGTTTATGTAAGCCAACCTCCAGGATTTGAAGATCCAAATTTTCCAGACTATGTGTATTATCTGTTGAAAGCACTCTATGGACTAAAACAAGCACCTAGAGCCTGGTATGAGACTTTGTCAAAATTTCTTCTAGATAATCACTTCACGAGAGGTACTGTTGATAAAACTGTTTTCTTTAGAAATGTTAATGGCTCTACAATACTTGTTCAAATTTATGTAGATAATAATATATTTGGTTCTACAGATGATAAGCTTTGTAAAAAGTTTGCTAAGTTAATGCAAAGTAAATATGAAATGAGCATGATGGGAGAGCTAACTTATTTTCTTGGTTTACAAGTTAAACAAGTTAGTGGTGGAATTTTCATTAGTCAAACTAAATATATTTATGATCTTTTAAAGAAGTTTGACTTAATGGATTGTTCATCTGCAAAAACTCCCACGGCCACTGCCACCAAGCTTGAATTAAACAAGGCTGAAAAGTCTGTAGACATTTCAAGTTATAGAGGCATGGTTGGTTCACTTTTATATTTAACTGCTAGTAGACCTGATATAATGTTTTCTACATGTCTCTGTGCTAGATTTCAAGCTGACCCTAAAGAGTCTCACTTAGTGTCTATTAAAAGGATTTTCAGATATCTCAAAGGGACTCCAAATCTAGGAATTTGGTACCCTAGAGAGTCTGGTTTTGATCTAATTGGCTACTCAGATGCAGATTATGCAGGTTGTAAAATAGACAGAAAAAGCACAACTGGCACCTGTCAATTTCTAGGGAATAAGCTTGTGTCATGGTTCAACAAGAAGCAAAATTCTGTTTCAACATCAACAGCTGAAGCTGAGTACATTGCTGCTGGTAGTTGCTGTGCACAGATACTGTGGATGAGAAATCAACTATTTGACTATGGACTAACTGTTGACAAAATTCCTATATTCTGTGACAACACAAGTGCCATTGCCATTACTGAAAATCCAGTGCAGCACTCAAGAACCAAGAACATTGACATCAAGTACCACTTCATAAGGGAACATGTGATGAAAGGTACAGTGGAACTTCATTTTGTTCCAAGTGAAAAGCAGATTGCAGACATATTTACCAAGCCACTTGATGAATCAACATTCACAAGATTAGTAAGTGAGCTAGGTATGCTTAATTATTCTTAAATTCATGTCCTCATTAAAATCTGCTTTGTAGCCTGAAATGAATTTGTGACAAGAACAAAATTGGCTTTAAGTAAAGACTATTCTATCAATGGATATTCCCTATCCGTTGAAAGCCAAAATTGTTCTATCAACGGATGTTCATTATCCGTTGAAAGACAAATACATTTCTGGAAATTTTATCCTTCAACGGATAAAACAGTGTTAACCTTCAACAGATAACTATTTACCTCATCCGTTGAAGTGTCACATCAGTTACTTTAAGTGAGTCACAGCCGTTGATTTGTTTACTTAACCGTTGATACATATATACACTGTTGTATGTATTTGTATTAAAGGCAGTTTTCAGAATTTCTACAATTTTCTTTATTTTCAAACGGTTGTAATTTGTTTAAAAGTATCATTTAATCATTTTATTTACGTTTTAATTCGAGAAAGTATAAAAGGCCATTGAATTCTTATTTTCACTTTGCGCTTTCTTGCAATTTTTACTCTCTTTCTCTCCCAAAACTCTCAATCTTTTCTCTGCAATCTCTACTCATAACAATGGCACCAATAGTCAAGATTATGTCACAGTCTGGCTTTGTTTATGAAAAGAACAATTTCGTAGCCTTGGTGCAAAAGAATGAAGCCCACTCAGATTATCACAAAATGATGGACTTCATCAAGAACTACAAACTAAGTTATGCAATGCTGGAAGCCCCAACTATCTATTGTGAGGTAATTGAGGAGATTTGGAAAACTGCAGTGTTCAACTCCACAGATATGACCATTGCTTTCTCTCTCAAAGGTAAGAATTACTGTATTAACTGTGATGATATACAGTCTTGCTTTAAGCTACCTGAGAATAATGCCATGACACCACACACTGATAATGATGTATCTGCTATGTTAGATTCCATAGGTTATTCTTTTGATTCTGCTAGTTTAGGGAGCATTAGAAGAAAGGGCCTTAGGAAATAATGGAGTTTTCTTGGAGATGCCTTTATCAAGGTTTTATCTGGGAAGATTAGCAATTTTGATGCCATAACTTCATCTCTTGTTAATACGCTCTATATGCTAGTTTCTGATAGGTACTTTAATTTTAGCAACTATGTCATGCTAGAATTAGTATCCAGGTTAGGTAACAAAGCTAATAGACCTCATAACATCTACTATGCTAGATTCTTTATGTTATTGGCTAACCATGTTGCTGAAGGTTTGGTCATAACTAATGAGAGAAATAAACTCAAATGCTGGACACAAGAGAAAAGGGTCCTTGCAGACCTTTTGAGAATTAACCTCAACAGCCAGGTGCCATTGGTATATTTACCAATAATGAATGCACCTCAGGTAAGTGAGGTAAATACTTCTGCAACTCCTACATCTTCCACCCCCATTATTTCTTTGCCTTCTAGTGTGGTAATGGAATCTGTGTCTTTGTCCCAACAGATTCCTACCAAAGCCACCAAAACTAAAATTCCAAAACACAAGTCAAAGAAAACCACCTCTGTTGTCTCTTAAAAGACAACAGTTGTAACATCTACCTTAAACCCTGAAGGGAGTGAACAGGGTGTGAGTGGTGAGGGGAGGGGTGAACATCAAAAAAACCCCCAGGATAAGGTGGGAGAGGTGAGTGGTACCCTAGCCAGCCAAGCCACAGTTTTTCAAAAGACTGTGGTGGTTCAAAAGGAGTCAAACACATCTCTAGTTTCATCCTCCCAAAAGGATGCAGCTATTGAATATAGTCCCCAACCAGGGATACAGAACAAAAGAGGGAGGGACACTGAAGCCACACATTCACCTGTCAAAGCTTTTTCAAGAAGAAAGAAGGCTAAAACCCTAGTTTCCATACAGGGGGCACACACTGCACAGATACATCCACCTGTATCTTTGCCTTCTCAAATTCAGCTTGATGTGGCTCCAGTAAATGTGGAGTCACATCCCCATTCTCTCATAATAGACACACAACAATCATCAAATTCTCCATCACCATCTCTGGATGTGGATATGATATTCACATCAATTCCTGATTCTCCCTCTTTAAAACTCAGGGAGGAGCCCCACTCAAATCCTGGTGATCATCATCTGTTAGATGATTTGTTGGATCATCAGCCAATTCTTTCAGACTTAGTTGAAGAATCTGTGTCACCTTACTTAAAATCATTTCACACAGATTCAACAATTATGTCACTTTCAAAATCTACATCTTTTCCTTCTTCAACGGATATCTCTCATCCGTTGACAAGTGGTTGTTCTTCGACGGATAAGCTTAACAGTAGTTTTCCGTTGATATCATCAGTTTCCACTTCAACGGATACTCCCTATCCGTTGATGGTCTCTACACATATAACTGAATCAATTCCAAGTGTAGAAGACATGGTTACTGTACAATCACTTCTAGGATTGAGGGAAGGGAGTGATAATTTGAGTGAGAGGCTGGGTTGTTCCCAGGAAAAAGGAGAGGTTGAGAGTCAAAATATGCATGCTATTTCTTCTAGCATGGCAAAAGTAAGTGAGGGGAATGCCACCTTAGTAGGTGAGGGTGAGGGTGTGTGTGAGCCAAGGGGAGCCCCTGATGCAAGAATATAGAGAAAATGAGAGAAAAGCAGGTACAAAAGCTATAAGGGTGGATCCAGCCATTGCTAGTGAGTCAATGATTGTGGATGATGTTGAAAAGGAAAGACAATTTCAGCAACATTACAAAGCTGAGATTGATAACATTTCCTTGGATGCTGACACTTTTACTCATCCTGTTTCAGCCTATCAACTGTTGGCTGCTTAGGGCAATGTGGAGGCAGAGCAGACTTTGAACATTGTGCACACTTCATAATCTCTTCAAAGAGATAAAGCTGCTGTTAATATGAAGCCTTCTCAAGCTGGTGAGCCATCTGAAGAGTTTGAAGTAAATTCTAATGATGATAACTCTATTTCTCTGGATGGGAGCATGAACTTAGGGGGAGATGCAGGCCCAAGTTCTGTTCCAGATTTACCTGCATGGGCATGGACAAAGAAATCTACACAAGGACAATTTGGTGTAGCTTTGGTCAAGCAAGTAATGGCTATTCAAAAGGCCCTTCAGGAGACTACAAATGCTGGTACAAAGGCTATTCTTCAAGCTCATCTAGACTCTCTGCATCTCTTGCAGTTGCAGCATATCAGACAGAATTTAAGTGTGGATGAACTCAAAAAGGATATTGCTGATCTGAAATCCTATAATTCTGAGAAGTTGGATTCAGTCCTGCCTTATGGTACAATGCAAGATTTGTTGCTGAGATTAGTTCCTGGTCATAGGATTACTAACTGGTAATTAATAATCCGCAAAGATTGGTACATACTATGCTTGCTCCCTTCAGGTGGATGTCTGTTCTCATAGGCATTTGTGTGGTGACACTATAGCTAGTATGTAGGTGCTTATTATAGAATAAGTTCACTGAACATGACTCGCACAGCTGAACAACTGATGGAGTTCACTCACGTGTCAGCAGTTGTTCACATAGTGATAGTTGTACAAGTATCCTTAGACTTGAGGTCATCATAGTCATCTTGTGTATAGTGAACTATGCTTTGGTTTAGTTCTTAGTCTCCAGGGACAATTATTAGGGCTCTACTGGGTATAGGAATTTGTACACGAAGATAGTGTATGATCAATAAAGGATCTACCCCTTCCAGTGAAGGAAGAGAATGTTCAAAGCTGATCCACTTATGCTAGTTCAGGAATCTTTGGCCAGAGTAAATGAAATTAGAATGGAGTTTCTAATTTACATAGAACTGAGCATAGTAAGTGGGAAAGCAAATGATTAAATTAGATAGGCTTGACACAAGATCTATGCCTTGTATTTAATCAGGACATTGGAGGGTAGAAGGAGTTAATTGTACGGTAACTATTCACTGACAGGTTCTTGGTATTCTAGGCAGTGAATTCATATTATCCGGATAGTCGCGATATGTTGAGAAGCATCACTCACGATGTAGAATAAATATAATTAATCAGTTAATTATATTTAGTGAATTTTAATATTCATATAAATAATTAATAAAAGTTTATTATTATTTATTTCTACTACCGGCATAATATTGAACCTACAGGGTCACACCATAAAATAATATTTTCTTTGATGAAATAATGAGAGAGAGAATTATTTTCTAAATAGTTAAGAAAAAGAAATAATGATTAAAATAGTTTTAATTATTATTAAAGCATTTTATGAAGATAAAATGTGGGGGTTAATATATATAAAGATATATTATAAAACCCTAGGAGAGTCCTATAAATAGAATGAGATGGATGGCTCATTTGGATAAGATACACAACTTTGGTTTTGTGAAAACCCTAGCCTCCATCTTCTTCTTCTCTCTCTCTCTCCCAAAACTCCATTTTTATAAAAGGTTAGTTTTATAAAAGGTTCATCGAAGAGGATCGTTCTTGGTGGATATCGGTAGAGTGCTTTACACACTGAGGAACAACTGCTAGCACTCCAATTTTATAAAGCTTCGATTCACGAGGTATGGTTTCGATTCCTCAGTTTTTCCTTTTTATATGTTTTTCTATATGTGTGGTATATGGTTTTTACGGAATAATTGTTATCTCACGCTTCCGCTCATCCGTAAATTCCTTCAATTTATAAGTGCATTTACAAATATATAAAGGAAGGTTTGTAGAGAATCTCACAAGCCTTTTTCAAGATGCTCCTCTAGAATGAGCAAATTTGGATTATTTTCTTGACTGTCTAAACTTCTTTCCCAGCCTCACATTATTTTCCTCAATTTGATTTTGGAGTTTCCTGTAGAATTCAGATTCATCTTCATTTATCTGATCCAGCTTTTCTTGCATCTTCATGAGAGTTTCATTGCTTGAAATCTTTAGCTGATCTTCCAATCTGAAGAATCTTCTGATACACTTTTCATCTTTGAACTCCATTATCCATTATGGCCTCAAATGCACCCTATCTCCAGTAAAAGGGATTTACTCTTGGGAGTGCATTTGGTCCTCTCCAGCTATTTCTTATCTCCTCAATCTTGTTTAGTACAATTTTCTTGGCACCTATGTTGAACCCAAAGTTCTTCTTGATTAAGGAGAAGATAGTCACCAGAGTAGAATAGCCTTCATTGAGAATTCTGTGAAGGGGCCAAGTCATCTATCTTCCACCCTTGTACCTGAAAACTAATATTTCTGGAAGATGTCTGTAAGCATCAATGGCTCTAACTTCATCTACCTCTTCCAGATAAAGATTTATGTCTGAGAAATCTTTAATGTCACAGATGAAGAGTTTATCTCCCTCGTTGACAGTTGGTTTGGGTGTTGTCAATGATTTGGATTGAAGTTTGATAGGCTTGGCCTTCTTGATAGCTCTTTTCTTTGTCTTTCTTGGCTTAACTTGGATTGGAATGCTTAGATTAGGAAGAGGTGGGCTGTCCCAATCTATGGGTTCATCTTTGAGAATTACAGATTCACAATGGAAAGTTATTGTAACGACCGAGAAAATTACGCTTGTATTATACTATAATAAAGATAATTATGTGTATTATTATGTGATTAAATGTGTTGAGTCGTAAAACCCTAATTGCTATGTACTACGTGTTGTCTGTTTTGATCCGAATATGGTTTGGATATTTATTGAGTGTTTTATCGTAAGTTATATGTTTTATATCAAAGCCCATACAACTCAAACAGTATTTTAAAAGCCCGTATTTCAAACAAAAATATTGCCCCTATTTTGCCAAAGAACGACCTATGCCATATCACTATTCTGAACCCCTAGACGTTTTACAAATTTACCTTTTTCGCGAAATATGACTTTTCCGGACCCCTTCGGGAGTTAAAAACCCCACAAAAATCATATTTTTATTTTTATATGATCATGAAATTATCAAACATCATTTTTCTTTGCATTTTTGTAATATTCACAATTTTGGGAATTTTTGACATATATTTTGTATTTATTGAATATTTAAAAATTCATTATTGATACCCAAAAATTATAAAAATTGGGGCCAAATATTTTTATTAGATGTGTAATTAGCTCCTTAATTTCATTTAGGGGTATTATTTTTTATAACTATGAATAGTTGATTATTAGTAATTAATTAGTTAATTAATCATAAAAAAAATCAGAAAATTCAAGAAAATCCCCAATTCTCTGAAATTAGGGTTTTGAGTTCTTGAGGATCAAAGCACAAATTGAAGGTGTTTCTGTTTACCAAATCGAACATGTAAGTATCCGTTGTGAAGCTCTTTTGATTTCATATTTGATTATGCAATCGTTTTTAGTATTTGATTACTCGATTTTTAATTCATATATTCGGGTTTAATTGATGAATTCGGGTTTTTAGTTTGGTTGATTGTTTACAGTTTCTATTACCACGAATGAGTAAATCATCTTGTTTGCAATCGATTCGTAATGGTTTCATCGATGTTGGTGTTGTTTTTGAGGTCGCCGGAGTTTGAACGCCGCCGCCGTGTTCTTCGCGTCTCCGGCTGCGTTTCGACGAGAGGAGGACGAAGGGGGTTACCTGGGAACGAAGGAAGGTGAGTCTGCATAAGGAACGAAGTTTCTATCGCTGGAATCGCTGTGTTTCAGCCGTTTTTACTCGCCGGGAAACCACCGGCGTCGTTGTCGGTGGCTGTTCTTGAGGACCCGGGTTCGACCCGGTTTCAACCCGGAATTCGACCCGAGATTGATCCTCAAACCCCTGAAACCATTTCCTGATTTCTGTTATTGATTTTTCTATTATTTACTTTTATTTTATAAAAATCAAAAATCAGTTTTAAAAATTCTAAAAATCTAATAAAATTAAATTTAAATTCTGAAAATATTATTAATAATTTCAGAATAATAATTTAGAAAATCAAAAATCATTATTTATTTAATTATTTAATTATTTATTTAATAACCTAATTATTTATTTATTATTTTTAATTAATAAATAAAGCTTAAATAATCGAATAATATGATTAATAATTCGGTAATTAGTGGAATAATGCGAGTAACTCGTAATTATATGAGTAGTATTTCGATAAGTTGAATTATTATTATTCGAGCGGTAACTATTAATTCGATGAATATCGTAATGGTTGGTGTATCGATTATTTATTTGTAAATAATCAATCTAATCGTATAATTGATAATAATTTGCGAGTAATTGTAATAATTTGTAATTAATTTTAATAATTAAGGATTAATTATTTTAAAATATAATAAATATTAAATAATTTTTAAAAAATATAATTACGGTTTATTTAATTATAATAAATTATTTATAATTTATTATTAATAAATTAAATCTTGTTTAATTAGTAGTAATTAAACCGTATGTCTGATTTGAGTGAAACGAGGACCCTTAGACTCAAAAAAATGAAATGAATCCATTAAAAATAATTATAAATCATAATTTTTTCCGAAAGTGAGTCGTCTTGTGATAGTTAATTGCTTGTAGACCCTAGTAGGAATCAAATTGAGCCTAATAAATCCTGAATAATTATAAATCAAACCAGATAGGGATACTTAATACATGTATAAGTCTAGTATCGATTCTAAAAATAATTATGAGTCCAAAATTAATTATGTGCCTTATGTGCTATGTGCTTTACGTGGTTATGTGACCCTTATGTGCTATATAATTATATGTGTATATATGCAAGTCAGATAGAAACGTATGGGTAGATTATTAGGGTTACATGGTATCAATTCGAGATACGCGTATGTTATAAGTTATCTAAACGACTATCTTTTTATGATAGATCTAGTATCAGCAAGGCAGATTAAGCAGGAGATGGAAGCGGTGAGTTGAACCAGGTTAAGTACGCACAAGGCAAGTTTTTCCCCTATTCTAAATTCTGAATAGTGAATTATATCCCATTTTTCACATCAGTTACACTTTGATAATTCTTGTTCATATACACTGTTACACAATTATTGATTCTCGTTTCTATTTCATTTCGATTCTTGATTTCTCCCAATTTATTGAATCCTCTATTCATATTCCAATACTTTTCCCCTTGTTACATATACTATGATATATCCTGATGTTGGGATACATCAAAAGCATTTCGATTATTCCGGATGCTAAGCTTTGGACTGGATGGTTACGATATGGGCTGGGTTTTACCCAGACCTTTAATTAATAGGCCACAGTTCCCTGAGTACTCCCTATGTTGGTTGGGTCTATGCAGTTTGGTATAGATCCGCACTGTATCCTGACTGATTAGCAGGTTATAGTGCATATATTGGTTCTTGTTTCCAGTCTTGCTCGTTTGGCACTCGCAAGTAATGGCAAATTCATATTCTTTACAGGATCAGAGTACCAGTTCATTTATTTTTAACCTTTACACTATATATATTGTTGCAGGCTTGTTAAGCAATTTTGGCTCATCCTCTTTTATTGTTATTCCCATTGTTTTTCAGTCAAGTTAGAGAATGAAACCCATCAGAATCCGTATAGTCAAAAAGCGAGTCAAGCAGCGGGACCCTCTTATACCAAGAGTGTGGCGCCCTCCAAACCCGGGTCAGAAGTTTGGGGTCCACACACGCACCTTAATTATAACCTGCTTATAACAATAATAAAGATAATAATAATATATGCAATGACCCTACTTACCAACCACCACGGACCGCAACAGATTAAAGTATGCACACAAACCAAACACACTAATATATTACAAACCGTTCAAATCCCAACAATTTCAAATTCAAACTGAGTATTAAACATTATTACAAACTTTTACAAACTTAAATTATTCCAAAAGAAGCCTACTAGCTCAGCTTTCTCAACCTGAACCCCTAGCTCTCGCGCTGGACTGGGGATCCTCATTACCAAATGGTTCCTTTTTAACTGGAAAGAATATAAACAACATCGCACAAATGAGCTAACTAGCTCAGCAAGTCACAATGACAAAACTGAGAATAATGATCATCAGGTGAATATGGTTATGATATCAAGTGAACAATGGATTATGATTTAGAATTGGATATTATACTTTTAATTTAAAACCAAGGTTAGGCTGCTGATCAGTCACGCACTAATCCCGAGCAAGGCACACAGCATTGCTCTAACTACTGGATCCAAGGCACACATTGGCCTAACTTGACCATTATATGGTCTGACCACGAATCTGGTCCACAATTTTATAAAAACAATCCAATTCTAACATAACAACAGAATATACAATAATAAACAATAACCAGAATCAATAACAACAATAAGTGTTTAATAATGAAAGGGTTTTAATCCTTGTGAGGATCAATAAGGTAATTTAAAAGCTTGGATGTTGGGTAATGAAAGAATTAAATAACAAAGGAATCAACGATTCAGGGTTTCAAAGATTTGGGCTTTCAAAGTATAGGATACAATGTTTGAATATACAAGTAATTCAGTTCAGTGTTTGGGATTTTGTTTGCATGTATTTGTGGAGTAGTATCGTATACTTGAGATTTGTGTTTAGGTATACAACAATCAATGGTCTAGAAAGAATAAGGTTTATGGCTCAAGAACAATAACTGAAATTAGGATTTATGTAACACCCCCAGATCCGGGGTCGGGGATCCGGGTCGTCACGGTCTTTCTTTCCACAATATCACTTCACTTAATTAATAATAAATAACCTTATGCTGTGACCCCACACTAACACACACCACAACCCGTTATAGTCTCAGAGATGAAATTTAAATAAGTACAAGTCTTTGAATCCACAATTTAAAAGTTATTACAACCCAAAATGATTACTTGATAAATTTACAGTTAATTGCCATTATCTGCCACAAGTTATAATTATACATAATTGATTCTCAAAAGTAGATGGTCTGATCTACAATAGATCTACCTCTGCAGCTATAGCAACTACAACATCAACGGGAAGACGCGGGACGCTTCCCACGCGCTTGCGCTGGGTCTGCTGGGGTCTGGCCATCTTTCCTAACTGTTGTTGTGTGATGAAAGAAGAAAGCAAGGGTGAGCAACAAGCCCACCAAAATAATATGTATAATGATTTACAATATATGAGCCTACTCATAATACTCATGAAAGTCTTGGTCAAAAGAAATGAACCAAGTTGATAACTTAATGCAATGAAGTCGCAAAATATTCAGTATATATACATATATACTTTTCAAAATATTGGAAGTCCTCTTCCATGCATAATATACACAAAGTCCTAGTGTGTAACTGTATGAAAAAAATATCGTTGCAAGGTGATCTCATATATCTAACCTTGTCTCAACGTTTTTCTGAAAATCTTTGTCATACATAAGACAATTATTAATTAGATATAAGTTTAAAAGATGAGGTTACCAAATACCCCAATATACTTATATCTTTCCCAATACTACTTGAACTACCACCGTTCAAGTTATAATCAGTTTCAAAAGTTCATCACATAGACGAGACTACAAGATAATACTTGAATAGATTCAACATTTAAAATATCATCAAAATAAAATGAAGTTATGAGATACTTCATTTGATGCAAACATTATTTTGAAAACTTGACCCTGCCAACACTCAACAATCGCCCAACCGTAGCCTTTCTATCGAAGTGCTTTGGGTAGTGTTGCAGAAATATCCAATTGGATGATGAACTCATTACGGGAGTTTACCGCGCCAGGAAGACCACTTACGATGATCAGTCGTAGTAGTACAACCCCACCATTTTCTACATGTAGAGGAGAACCTGTCGGATTTACTTGTCAACCGAACACTGAACTCCTAAGGAATGGACCGCCTTAGCGGAACTTCCAGGCCATTTGGGCCAATATAATAAGGCTGGGCCGGCGCTACTCGACCACTTACGCCACTCCTAGTTCAGATGAAATCCATGACTCTGAAACGTAAAGCTCGTTTCCCCCTTTCCCCAAGTAGAAACTTGTTGATACGGCTCCACCAAGAAGTCGTACCTAGTTGGAAAGGAAAACTCACCGATATTTCCCAGGCGATGCCTGTTAATGGATTAACTTGTTCCAAGAATTTTACTTCCCGAATATTGGGTAAGTAATCAAAAACTCTTTTACCAAGACAGCAACCTTGTTGCGAATATAAAACACACCATCGAGCCGGATCCCCCAGGTTTTGAGCGAGTATTTAAATCCCCTTTTTAAAAGGAAGATCTTAAATATAAAAATAGTTTTGGGATCCGCTCTAACTTTTGAAAATCATTTTAAAGACTCGAAAACACTTTAAAGAGTGTTTGGAGTAAAACTGATTTAATGAAGTAAATCAGTCCCCAGAATATTTAGAAAATGTCTGAATATTATTATTTAAATAATATTCCCATAAAAGATAATCTTTATAAAATAATTGAAGTAGAAGTATTAAAACTTATACTTGAAATGAATAGCAAATAATCAAAGATATACTTATACGAAAGTAATATCTTTATTTGAATAATCAAAAATAAGTTTGATTATCGACACCTTATTCTTTAATAAAATAAAGAATATATCTCAGCAAATAATCGGAGTCATAGATCCTCAAATGAATATTCAAATAATATTCAATAAATAAAATAAGCTGAGTCATAATACCTCGAATGAATATTATAAATAATATTCATTAAATAAAATAAAGGAGTCATACATCCTCAAATGAATATTCAAATAATATTCAATAAATAATGTAAAGGAGTCATACGCCTTCGAATAATATTTGAAATAATATTCAATAATAAAATAAAGTTAAAGTTATCGAACAAACCTTATTCGATTAATAGTTTTAAAAACTATATCCATATATATATATAAATAAATAAATATATATATATATATATATATATATATATACTCGGGAACATCGACTCCCGGTTTAGAAATATGTTCACCTTTTATCCCCTATACTAAGGGTATACGCAACTACTTGCTTATTTCTAGCATAGGTATTATGCAACTATAAGCATTGAAATTAACAGATAGATAACCAGATTACGAAACAGACATGCATATATACCATATTAGCATGCTCCAATATATCACAAAATTTGCTAATAACAATCATGCAATATCACAAGATAATGCATATACATATATTTACATCACAACAACAGTATAACGGGTAGAAAACTTGCCTGAGCGACTGGGGTTACGAATGGCTCGGGACGAGTCTGGTAACCTATAAATAACAAGTAAGTTGGAATTAAACCAAAGTCACTTGTAAATCTATACTCTAACCAACTCAGACTCTAACGCTCGTTTTGCGCTTACTGATTCTCTTAAGTCACTCGAGTACCCTCGGCTCCACCATTTTTAATAATTTAACCTTTACGAGTTTTAAGGCGATTCCTTCGCGAGTGTCTTACCAACTGCCTAACACACTTACCATAAATGTTTCATGCATTAATTAACCCTTTTTGGTCTTTAACCTATGTTTCAAAGTAAGGCGAGGGGAAAAGTTTCGTTCGCGAAACGCCGTTACTTGAAACGGTCGTTTCTCCTAAACCGTGCATCGGAATCGAACGAACTACATATCAAAACGAAGCTCGTAACATGAGCTATCTAATCATGGCAGTGGTCATAATCTAGCAGGGGGTTCTCGGGTCCTAATGTTATGCACAAAAACAGTCCAAAGAAAATCGGACGTTACGACGGCTATGTTTACGCGATTACCAATGTTTAAACTACTCCAATTAACCACCAACCAACTCATAACCATCAATACAACAAAACTTCACCTAAACCATACCACATCAGTCCATAATCTCCAAGGTTTTCAACTCAAACAACCACAATCAAGACCTATGAACTATAATCAAGCTTCAATTACCAAAACACTTCCAAATCAAACCAAACTACTAATAATCACAATCCATGCTTCTCATTTCACAACACCAACCATTAAACTTACTAACAAATAAAGTAAAGGCTAGGGTTTGAAGTTTATACCTTCCTTGGGAGGCGTTAAGTTGCTAGGAAGCCTTAGGGAGCCTCCTACAAGCTTGATCTTTCCAAAGAAATCAAGAACACAAAGTTAGGCTTTGAAGTTTCTAAAAGTCCGATTTAAAGAACTGTAAAAATGAGGGTCTTACCATGATTATTTGGACGAGACTTGTGAACAAGAGTTGTACGCCATCTCAATACCTTTCTAATGAGCTATAGAACACAATATTTGAGTGAGAAATGAAGGAGATACAGCAGTTTTAGTATTCTGATTCTGTTTTGGCCGAGAGCATGAAGAACAATGCCTTGGTTTCTTTTTGATTTTGATGAAAAATGATTTGCTTGGCTTGGTTGCTTGGTTTTTGTGCTTGCTTTAGTCAATTACCTTCTTGCCCTTGAATTTGTGTGGTTACAAAGCCACCACACCTCCTTCCTTCCCATGTCATGCTTATGTCACCTTGCACATGTCATAATGCTCCCACTTGTCCACACCTTGTGGTTTGATGATGTCACAATCCCTGGCTTCTTATACAAGCTTGTCTCTTGATCACTTATTTGTTTTACGGTTCGCTTATCTTTCGTTCTCGTTTATCGTTTGAGGGATCATACCCGGGATCTTATTACTTAGGTTCCCTTAACCTTTCTCAATATATTATATTCCTTTTATGATCCTCTCCTATAATCCTTTAATTTAAATCCTTTTTATCCTGTTACCTTATACTCAATTCTCTCCGTATCTTGTGAATTTCCGAGAAAAATCAAAGTGTTCGGATTTGGATTCTGACGATCTTTACATACACTTATATCCCATATAAAGTACTAATAAAATCTCAGAATATCCATATCAGAACCCCTACATAGTGTGGCATGAAAAGTTTTCTCATTCAGCAAAAACACTATTCATAAGGGTTTCAAAAATTTCCCAAAAATTGGGGTTATTACAGTCTCCCCTCCTTAAAAGGATTCCGTCCCGGAATCAGATAGAAAGTGAATAGGGATACTCTCTTAGCATTGCACTTTCTAACTCTCGAGTAAATTTTCCCACATTGTGGTTCTACCATCAAACTCTTACTAGTTTGATAACCCTTCTCCTAAGCACTCGTTCCTTTTTACTCTATACCCTTCCTGGTTGCTCCATATAGGTTACGTCTGGTTGCATGTCTATGCGCTCATATGCCCCTATTTGTCTGGCATCCGAATTACACTTCCATAACATTGATACGTGGAACACGTTATGAACTTGCTACAGGTTCGGGGGTAGGGCTAGCTCATATGCTAACTTCCCAAACGTCTTAATATATCCAAGGGTCCAACAAATTGTAGACTTAGCTTTCCTTTCTTTCCGAACCTCATCAATCCTTTCCAAGGGATACCTATAACATTACTAGGTCCCCTATTTCATACTCTTTATCCTTTCGTGTCAAATCAACATACTTATCATGACCATCTTGGGCTACTACCAGCCGTCCTCTGATTAGATCTATCATATTCTTGGTCCTTTGGACTACTGCGGGTCCGAGCATCTTGCGCTCTACAACTTCATCCTAACATAAGGGAGATCGACATTGTCTTCCCTCAATGATCTCATAAGGCGACATCTCGATAATGACATATGATCTATTGTCGTAAGATAACTCAATCCGAATTAAGTGATCATTCCAAATTCTTTCAAGTCTATTGCACAGACTCTCATTATTGCTTTTAACATTAGAGCTTCTGCTTCTCAAAACCCATTCTTTTCCAGTTCGTAATCGCTACTACCTTCCGTTCCTAATATTATACTGGTTATACTTTTGCTCGTTAGCGTTCTATAACCTTTTAATAACCACGTCAACCTTAGTATCACGAATGTGTTCCCATTCCGCATACTACCACCACTTTATTACTCCTTTTTCAGTTGCTTCTATTTTCCAAAATTTGATCAATCAAATAGAAGTAAAGGAATTTGTTGAGAGATCACTAAGATCATGAACACTTGTTATATCGCATAGTTAGTACAGAAGGTGGCCAGCCTTTAGTACTTGACAAGCAATTAAACAATAGCTGGTATCCTACTAGGCTTCTATCACACAGATAGATAGTCATTCGGCAATACCTCCCCTTTCTGGAAGGGTTGTTCTTCTCAGCTTACATGAAATGAAAAGAAGAGAAAAGAACGAACTGAAGAGAATTGTATATATGAAGAAAAAAAAAATATACTGCCACAAAATATCTGGCTTGGAATCTACCTCTGAACTATAGAGGTTTGTCATAGGAGAACAAAACATATATGTATTTATATCAACATCAAGTATTATAGCATCGTATTTCCCATGCCTAAATATTTCTATTCCGTCCATCATTCTATGGACCCATGCTCTTCCTCGAGCTTATACACAATCACCTTTGAAACTCCCTCGATTTCGAAAATCGAACCTGGGATCTCATTTTAGACATCACCGTTACTAGAGTTCTATGCTTGCACCGCAACCTTCCTCATATAGTAATACGACTCTCTTTTCATAAGAGGGAATAAATATTCAATAGGTAGATACTCTACTTAATTAGTCTATCAATGATAACTTATACACTACCACGACCCGTTTAGTGGTACTCAATCTTAACATCCATTCCAATACAACTCTCACGGTTGTAATCAGCTCGTTACTCGCAGAATCATTGCTGCCTTACTATGGTCCACCACTGACCCACTGTCATCATTCACTTTCCATGAAATCTTAATAGCTAACCATACGGAGTCCATACATGTCGTATCAAATCCTTCTAAGGAGGTAACATAATCACCATTTCTGATTCATGAAGAACACTCCTGATCTCAAAGGTTCGTTTAGTCCTTTTAAAATATGGTCCAGGCTCATTCTCAAGATAGTACCTTCTAAGATAGATAGCCCGCTCATGGCGATTACACGAATTAAACCTTTACCAACTACTATTACGGCTGGGTATTGCACAGTCATCAGAAGGAATGTCAATCTTCCAAACCATAATACAACCTTCACAGTTTTAACCATCATCACTGTATTCTTTTGGCACAAGCGCCTATAATTATCCTCTTACCTTTAAAGTGTCGGCCACCTCTTTGGCCTTTCCTGATAGTAAAATTTCCTTACAGTCAATGTCACTTTAACCATCTCCAAATAAATTTTCTACCTTATTTCAATCACAGCTTATGTGAAAATGCTTTCCTTAAAATCTGATGAGTAAAAAAAAAATCACCATTTTTCCATAAGTTATTGCCTCAGTCTTTAGAGGTTAATCACTGTCATGACTGACTCTCAATCATAATTAGAACATCTTTTATCTTAAGTCCTAATTGCCCTGAATAATTTCGACCATTACTGGTTCGATCCATACTTTCTCGTGGTTTAACACGTGCCCCACTTGGCAACATTATAATTACGTCATATTTCCTTTATCAACATTTCTATTCTTGAAAATTTTGAATATTACCTTTCTCCTTGTAAAACCTGTAAGGTTATCCTTCAATCGTTCCTCCTGTATTCCCTAGATACAGGGCATATTAAAATACCATTTACTATTACTAGAACCATTATCTATATACTTCTGAAAAATTTCTCCACTGATTCTTAAAGGTTGTTGCTACATTAACCCTTTCCAAATCATACTGTCAAAACTCATATTGTCCCTATTAAGGGTGAAATTCCAACCTTTATGCATTCCCCTAGGATTCATTTTAAGTTACCGATGTTCTATCCTTAATTCCACCTTTAAAAGGTACCTGCATCCTTCCATGGATAAATCAAGTCATATATCCCAGATAAGGGTGTCTTATTCAATCATTCCCACCTCGATAGTCTATACCTAACTTCATAATAGCATCCTTATTCAAATTGAGGTCAATCCATATGGCCTCCAAAAGATAACAATGGTCATCCACTTTTCTTTCTTGATTTGGTAATGATAACATGGATGTTCTGGAAGATATTGGTCATGTTCAACGTGAACTTCTTCTTAATAATTCCTTATTTACTTTTGTTGTTTATCTCAACAGTCATCTCAATGTTGGGATATCTTTCATATCTGGCGTCTCCCTTTCTGGGTATCATGCCACCGGTCTTACACTTTACCTTCTTGAAGGTCACTTCCTTCACCCAATTTTCTTAATTTCTTACTTTCTTGTCTCCTCAGTCTATCCGCGTCTCATTATTTATCCTTCGAATTATCTCAAGGTTTCCTCGAATCTTCCCAACTTACAGGGGATAAAATATATGTATCTCTTATACCTTCAACCATCAATTTAACTCATGGTGAATCACTCTCATCCGGACGATTACCTACTTTTCTATTTCTATTTCTACGAGTCTTTAGGGTTTCCTCATACCCAACTCCCTTATCATTCCTCAAACTCTCTTGCCTTTATATTCCTTTCTCTTATCGTTATTTCATGAACCAACACAACATAAGCATTGATTTCAAACATCCCGTCATTCTGGATTCGTGTCTTCAGAACGAATCTTGATAACTTTTACAACTTAGATTCATAATTCATCATACTCGTCTGCCTTTGTTCTGGCTCTTAAGCTTTTACACTATCTCCATAACCTTGGGAAGTACTTTCCTGAAAATAATTGACTGAACTTAAATTAGTTTATTATAATCTCTTGCTCCGTGCCTTCCTTGGCCTTTCACCAGCGGGTGGTCTCTCTCTTAGGAGGGTAAGTGACAAAACAGTCTTTTGTGGTTCGTCAATCATTTAGAATCTCAAATGATTCATCTATTTCCTTTAGCCAGGCTCTTGCCTCGACTGGGTCAGCTTGTTCCTTGGAACTCTGAGAGCTTAGCGACTTAAAGGTCATGAAAGAATTTCCCACCGCACTGTCTCCTCAGGGTGGTGGTTGGGGATAATAGTCTAAGTTCTCTTTAGACAGGTCCATGAATTGCCGTATAGGGGTACCATCTCGGGTCTCCTGTCCTTACTCGACTTTTGTTTCCTCAGACTAAATATTTCTTCCTACTCCCCATAATTGGGGTCATCTTACATAATTTAAATCCTCATTTTCCACTTCATGATGTTATGGGTTCCTTTTGTCTTGGTGGCAACCTCCCTGACTATCACGTTCAGGGTTTGCTCTAACTCTTATTCCTCAAACTAGCTTTCATCTAAGATTTCATCTTTAAGCTCTTAAACCTTTGGAACCCAAATTCTATAGGAATACCTCATTATTCCCTTATCATCACTCTCGGTATTAATCTCATACCTATTTGTTGGCTCTCTGCCTTCATTCATCACTTTTACTGGCACAATATGTTCTTTTCCAATACTTCGGGCTGTATTGCTATCTCAAACAGCTTTTCGGTACCGGCTCCGGTTACCTTCACTACTATTTCCATTTTTTCAAAATCTCTTATAAACTCTCCAAAAGACATTATCATCTTGAGTCTCTCCTTTTTACTAAGGGCATCAGCCACCATATTGGCTTTCCCCGAATGATAAAGAATCTCCCAATCATAATTCTTGATTAGCTCTAACCGCCTCCTCTGGCGTATGTTGAGCTCTTTCTACGTAAGAATGTACTAGAGCTCCTATGGTTTGTGAATCTCACACTTCTCTCCATACAAGTAGTGCCTCAAATCTTTAGGGCAAAACTATTGCCACTAGCCCAAGCTCATGGGTGGGGATATCGAATTTTAAATTCCCTTAATTGTCTTGACGCAGACGCGATTATCTTGCTGTGCTATATAAGAAGCACCCTAATTCCTTATGCGAAGCGTCACTTACAAATCACAAAATCTCATTTTCCATCCGGCAACGCCAACATAGGGAACGTCACCAACCTTTGCTTCGGTTCTTAAAAGTTGTTCTCGCATTTCTCTGTCCATTCGAACTTCTCAGTCTTACGAGTAAGCCGCGTTAAAGGGGCTACTATCTTTACAAACTTGAACGAACCTCTGGTAGTGACCGGCCAATCCTACCTCTGTTAGTCGACCCAACCAGGGTCATCAATTCATCAGTGGTCCTTTATCCAATCTCGTCAGGATCCTCCATGGGATCCTCCTCAGCAACTATCCCTTCTAGGACAACATCCTCAACCGCTACATCCTCAATATCAACATCATCCGGTCCTGCGTTAGGACGCTCTATTGGATCCACAATCTGATCTCCAATTAGTAATAAAACATCATCGCATTGATGTTCCTCAACTTCAGGGTTCGGAGTCCCGCTACCATATACGATAACGAACTACGCTTCTATCGCTACATTTATATGGGTTCCCATAAGGGTTTTAACTGTCAGTACTACGTTAGGTAGTCCGACTATGAACTTGGCAAGAGTTCTTATTATCTTAGTGAACTTATTATCTTAACGTCCCATCATCTCTGAGGTTTATAACGCTTGGCTCTGATACCATTTCTGTAACACCCCCAGATCCGGGGTCGGGGATCCGGGTCGTCACGGTCTTTCTTTCCACAATATCACTTCACTTAATTAATAATAAATAACCTTATGCTGTGACCCCACACTAACACACACCACAACCCGTTATAGTCTCAGAGATGAAATTTAAATAAGTACAAGTCTTTGAATCCACAATTTAAAAGTTATTACAACCCAAAATGATTACTTGATAAATTTACAGTTAATTGCCATTATCTGCCACAAGTTATAATTATACATAATTGATTCTCAAAAGTAGATGGTCTGATCTACAATAGATCTACCTCTGCAGCTATAGCAACTACAACATCAACGGGAAGACGCGGGACGCTTCCCACGCGCTTGCGCTGGGTCTGCTGGGGTCTGGCCATCTTTCCTAACTGTTGTTGTGTGATGAAAGAAGAAAGCAAGGGTGAGCAACAAGCCCACCAAAATAATATGTATAATGATTTACAATATATGAGCCTACTCATAATACTCATGAAAGTCTTGGTCAAAAGAAATGAACCAAGTTGATAACTTAATGCAATGAAGTCGCAAAATATTCAGTATATATACATATATACTTTTCAAAATATTGGAAGTCCTCTTCCATGCATAATATACACAAAGTCCTAGTGTGTAACTGTATGAAAAAAATATCGTTGCAAGGTGATCTCATATATCTAACCTTGTCTCAACGTTTTTCTGAAAATCTTTGTCATACATAAGACAATTATTAATTAGATATAAGTTTAAAAGATGAGGTTACCAAATACCCCAATATACTTATATCTTTCCCAATACTACTTGAACTACCACCGTTCAAGTTATAATCAGTTTCAAAAGTTCATCACATAGACGAGACTACAAGATAATACTTGAATAGATTCAACATTTAAAATATCATCAAAATAAAATGAAGTTATGAGATACTTCATTTGATGCAAACATTATTTTGAAAACTTGACCCTGCCAACACTCAACAATCGCCCAACCGTAGCCTTTCTATCGAAGTGCTTTGGGTAGTGTTGCAGAAATATCCAATTGGATGATGAACTCATTACGGGAGTTTACCGCGCCAGGAAGACCACTTACGATGATCAGTCGTAGTAGTACAACCCCACCATTTTCTACATGTAGAGGAGAACCTGTCGGATTTACTTGTCAACCGAACACTGAACTCCTAAGGAATGGACCGCCTTAGCGGAACTTCCAGGCCATTTGGGCCAATATAATAAGGCTGGGCCGGCGCTACTCGACCACTTACGCCACTCCTAGTTCAGATGAAATCCATGACTCTGAAACGTAAAGCTCGTTTCCCCCTTTCCCCAAGTAGAAACTTGTTGATACGGCTCCACCAAGAAGTCGTACCTAGTTGGAAAGGAAAACTCACCGATATTTCCCAGGCGATGCCTGTTAATGGATTAACTTGTTCCAAGAATTTTACTTCCCGAATATTGGGTAAGTAATCAAAAACTCTTTTACCAAGACAGCAACCTTGTTGCGAATATAAAACACACCATCGAGCCGGATCCCCCAGGTTTTGAGCGAGTATTTAAATCCCCTTTTTAAAAGGAAGATCTTAAATATAAAAATAGTTTTGGGATCCGCTCTAACTTTTGAAAATCATTTTAAAGACTCGAAAACACTTTAAAGAGTGTTTGGAGTAAAACTGATTTAATGAAGTAAATCAGTCCCCAGAATATTTAGAAAATGTCTGAATATTATTATTTAAATAATATTCCCATAAAAGATAATCTTTATAAAATAATTGAAGTAGAAGTATTAAAACTTATACTTGAAATGAATAGCAAATAATCAAAGATATACTTATACGAAAGTAATATCTTTATTTGAATAATCAAAAATAAGTTTGATTATCGACACCTTATTCTTTAATAAAATAAAGAATATATCTCAGCAAATAATCGGAGTCATAGATCCTCAAATGAATATTCAAATAATATTCAATAAATAAAATAAGCTGAGTCATAATACCTCGAATGAATATTATAAATAATATTCATTAAATAAAATAAAGGAGTCATACATCCTCAAATGAATATTCAAATAATATTCAATAAATAATGTAAAGGAGTCATACGCCTTCGAATAATATTTGAAATAATATTCAATAATAAAATAAAGTTAAAGTTATCGAACAAACCTTATTCGATTAATAGTTTTAAAAACTATATCCATATATATATATATAAATAAATAAATATATATATATATATATATATATATATATATATATACTCGGGAACATCGACTCCCGGTTTAGAAATATGTTCACCTTTTATCCCCTATACTAAGGGTATACGCAACTACTTGCTTATTTCTAGCATAGGTATTATGCAACTATAAGCATTGAAATTAACAGATAGATAACCAGATTACGAAACAGACATGCATATATACCATATTAGCATGCTCCAATATATCACAAAATTTGCTAATAACAATCATGCAATATCACAAGATAATGCATATACATATATTTACATCACAACAACAGTATAACGGGTAGAAAACTTGCCTGAGCGACTGGGGTTACGAATGGCTCGGGACGAGTCTGGTAACCTATAAATAACAAGTAAGTTGGAATTAAACCAAAGTCACTTGTAAATCTATACTCTAACCAACTCAGACTCTAACGCTCGTTTTGCGCTTACTGATTCTCTTAAGTCACTCGAGTACCCTCGGCTCCACCATTTTTAATAATTTAACCTTTACGAGTTTTAAGGCGATTCCTTCGCGAGTGTCTTACCAACTGCCTAACACACTTACCATAAATGTTTCATGCATTAATTAACCCTTTTTGGTCTTTAACCTATGTTTCAAAGTAAGGCGAGGGGAAAAGTTTCGTTCGCGAAACGCCGTTACTTGAAACGGTCGTTTCTCCTAAACCGTGCATCGGAATCGAACGAACTACATATCAAAACGAAGCTCGTAACATGAGCTATCTAATCATGGCAGTGGTCATAATCTAGCAGGGGGTTCTCGGGTCCTAATGTTATGCACAAAAACAGTCCAAAGAAAATCGGACGTTACGACGGCTATGTTTACGCGATTACCAATGTTTAAACTACTCCAATTAACCACCAACCAACTCATAACCATCAATACAACAAAACTTCACCTAAACCATACCACATCAGTCCATAATCTCCAAGGTTTTCAACTCAAACAACCACAATCAAGACCTATGAACTATAATCAAGCTTCAATTACCAAAACACTTCCAAATCAAACCAAACTACTAATAATCACAATCCATGCTTCTCATTTCACAACACCAACCATTAAACTTACTAACAAATAAAGTAAAGGCTAGGGTTTGAAGTTTATACCTTCCTTGGGAGGCGTTAAGTTGCTAGGAAGCCTTAGGGAGCCTCCTACAAGCTTGATCTTTCCAAAGAAATCAAGAACACAAAGTTAGGCTTTGAAGTTTCTAAAAGTCCGATTTAAAGAACTGTAAAAATGAGGGTCTTACCATGATTATTTGGACGAGACTTGTGAACAAGAGTTGTACGCCATCTCAATACCTTTCTAATGAGCTATAGAACACAATATTTGAGTGAGAAATGAAGGAGATACAGCAGTTTTAGTATTCTGATTCTGTTTTGGCCGAGAGCATGAAGAACAATGCCTTGGTTTCTTTTTGATTTTGATGAAAAATGATTTGCTTGGCTTGGTTGCTTGGTTTTTGTGCTTGCTTTAGTCAATTACCTTCTTGCCCTTGAATTTGTGTGGTTACAAAGCCACCACACCTCCTTCCTTCCCATGTCATGCTTATGTCACCTTGCACATGTCATAATGCTCCCACTTGTCCACACCTTGTGGTTTGATGATGTCACAATCCCTGGCTTCTTATACAAGCTTGTCTCTTGATCACTTATTTGTTTTACGGTTCGCTTATCTTTCGTTCTCGTTTATCGTTTGAGGGATCATACCCGGGATCTTATTACTTAGGTTCCCTTAACCTTTCTCAATATATTATATTCCTTTTATGATCCTCTCCTATAATCCTTTAATTTAAATCCTTTTTATCCTGTTACCTTATACTCAATTCTCTCCGTATCTTGTGAATTTCCGAGAAAAATCAAAGTGTTCGGATTTGGATTCTGACGATCTTTACATACACTTATATCCCATATAAAGTACTAATAAAATCTCAGAATATCCATATCAGAACCCCTACATAGTGTGGCATGAAAAGTTTTCTCATTCAGCAAAAACACTATTCATAAGGGTTTCAAAAATTTCCCAAAAATTGGGGTTATTACAATTTAGGTTTCTGTGCTTCAAAGCACTTGCAATATCACAGGATTATCAAGTACTACAATATCTCGAGAAAGTTCAGAACACTTTCCTGATATTAGCTTACTACACTGCACTCGTTTCCAATCACAACCGTCTTACTCTTCAACTACCTGTTTCCCTTTCCTACGTCTTGCTTCTTCTGCTCACATATCATAAGCATCTATCAATAATTTACTCATGGAATTCAACACATACTTCTATCTACCCTTCGTTTTACCCAGATCCGATTAACGGATTGAAAGTTATGCAATAATCAAGTAAACACCGAATATATAGACCGATAGTCAATTAACAAGTCACATATAGCACATAATACATCACGTAATCAATGATATATTATTTATAAAGAAGTCTCGGGTCATAAATAGGCTTTCTGGTATTTAAAATGATTTTTAAAACATTTTTCGGAATTAAAACGGGTCGTTGGATCAATTTCGGGTTAATAAACAGGGTTCGGTTGGCCCATTCTGGCTCCGAAATAATTTTAGAATAATTATCGAGCCTTGGAAATAATTTAGAATAATATTTTAAAGCTCGAAACTATTTTTCAGAATTTTTAAATCATTTTTAAATAATTAAATCTAATTAAATAATTAATTAAAATCAATTAATAATTAATTAAATCAATTAATCAATTAATTTTCGAATTAATTGACTAATTAATCAATTAAAAATTAACTAAAATTAATTAACTAATTAATTTAGATTTATTTGTGAATTAAAAATAATTTTCAGAATTAAAATAATAATTTTTAGAATTTTCAGAAATTAAAAATGAATTTTTTATAATAAAAATAAATAGGAAATATGATTTTTAAACATTTTTAAAACAGAAATCCAATTTTTGCAAACTCTGGAAACTACAGGGACCAAACTGCATCATTTTCAAAACTGCAGGGACCAAACTGCAATTTTGCAGTCCAGTCGCTGGAAAAAGTCGGGGATGGCCGGAGAACACGTTCCCGGCGTCCTCACCCCACCAACACCTCCAGATCACATCTACACAACATCAGGAAAACAACCATGCAATCAATTCATCCTAACAATCCCTGAGTTGGCCGGAATTTGGCCATGAAATTTCCTAATTTCCGGCGAACATCGGAAAACTTCAAAACACAACTCCCTTCTCTACAGACCTCGTTGGTTCATGAAACTTATACGACTAGATTGCAAATTTCACAGAGAATACAACCCACTATAACACAACATCAATCTATCATAGAATAAGAAACCCCCAAATTTCAATTAAGAACATTCATACGTGTTATAAACCCTAATTTTGAAATTCGAAAATCAAACTCAAATTTGAACATGTTATTGAACTCCAAATCAGACGTATGACATATGAAAATCATCAGGAAAACAAGCTCTATAACATGCAATCATCAAATCATACAAACAATCATCCGAACAAAAATTCATATTTTTAATAAAATAAATTCGAAAATAAATAAATTTTTAGAAAAATAACCTTGATTTCTGCAGTGACACAAAGCTCAGAATCTGATAGAACACCTCAAATCCTTCGTTTTGGTTACTCAAGCTTTGAAAACAGAGATCGGTAACGCCTTCGTTTTGCTGTTTGATTCTTAGAACAGTTTATGTAATTAGGGTTTTTCTCTGAAAATTATATAATTAACTATCTGCAAATGATTTTGATACAAAATAAAATACGGTAAAAGGGTATTTATAATTACGGAAAATTTGTATCCCGTTGGATCATTTCGGATATAAAACGGTACGTTTATTTGTAAAAACTGATCCAAACGGTATCGGTATTCGGGATAATTATCCAAATCAGTACAATTTGTACTGCGGTCTTGGTCTCAGCGCCTGGTTACACGTATTACGAAGTGATAATTGTGATAGTTTAATAAAAAAGCTCCCATTTATCGAAAATACGGGTTTTATTGATTTACCGAAACGAATATTGTATCGAAAACGTTGCGCCGGGACCCGCGCAGGACAAACCGTGCGCCGGATCGAAAAAGTCGAAACATGGAAAATGCTCGGAATATTACAATTAGGTTAGGAAGGAGTTCTCGAAAGAGTTTCGGGTTCCAAAAACGTAACAACGATTGACGTCGGTTGGTTCCCGTTTTTATAAAATAGATTTTAATTACCCGGAAAAAGATTTTAAAAATTTCATAGATTCTTATAAATCTATAAACCAACATAAAAATAATTAGGAAGATATAACAATTATCTATATTTTATTTTGGACATATCAAAATTAAAATACTCAATTAATTTTATTTTTGAATATTCAAGTACAGATAACACTTAACAATTAGCTCACAGAATATTTACTGAACACACATAATAATTGAGGTCCCGCCAATACGCTTTAGGAGGTAACGCCAACTCGTAAGCTACTTTGCCAATACGCTTTAGGATTTCAAAAGGTCCGACATATCTTGGGTTTAGCTTCCCTTTCTTCCTAAACCTCGTTAGTCCTTTCCACGGTGATAATTTCAATAATACCAAACTTCCTTCTTCAAATTCCATGTGTTTTCTTGACTGGTCTGCATATTTCCTCTGACGATCTTATGCGGCTATTAATCTTTTCTGGATAATTTCAACAACTTCCTTTGTCTGCTGCACCAATTCGGGTCCGAGTATTTTGCGTTCTCCTACTTCGTCCCAATATACTGGAGATCTACATTTGCGTCCATAAAGGGCTTCATAAGGTGGCATCCCAATACTGGCGTGATAACTGTTGTTATAAGCAAACTCTACTAGGGGTAAATGCTCGTCCCAACTTCCTTTGAAATCAATAGCACAAACACATAGCATGTCCTCGATTGTCTGGATCGTTCTTTCACTTTGGCCATCCGTTTGGGGGTGATAGGCCGTACTCATATTCAATCTTGTTCCCAAACATTCTTGAAAACTCTTCCAAAATCTTGAATTAAATCTTGGATCTCGATCAGATACAATAGACACTGGAACTCCATGACGAACTACAATTTCTTTCAAGTACATATGAACTAACTTGTCGAGCGAAAATCTTTCATTTATAGGCAGAAAATGAGCTGACTTGGTAAGTCTATCTACTATAACCCAAATGGCATCATGATTAGCTCTTGTCCTTGATAATCCAACTATGAAATCCATGGTAATATGTTCCCACTTCCACTCTAGAATCTCCAATGGCTGTAGCAATCCGCTTGGTCTCTGATGCTCTGCTTTAACTCTCTGACAGGTATAGCATTTACTAACCCATTCCGCAATTTCCCTCTTCATATCTGGCCATCAATAATTCTTCTTTAAATCTCTTTACATTTTGGTACTCCCTGGATGGATGGAATATCTTGAAATATGTGCCTCTTGTAAAATTTCATTTTTCAGCTCCGTCACTGGTGGAATCCAAATTCTTGAAGAAAACCTAAGAATACTTTGATCATTTTGTTGCGTGCATAATTCCTCACCTACCAAACTATTTATATCTTGATCCATTACCTTTTTCTGGCATTTCTTTATTTTCTCCAATAACTCCGGTTGGAAAATCATACCGTATACTTTTGCTTCCTCAGGCTTGCAAATTCTAATCTCCAATTCCAATTTTTGAAATTCTTTATATATCTCTTCAGGTACGGATAACACATTTAACTTTTCCTTCCGACTTAACGCATCTGCTACAACATTCGCCTTACCGGGATGATAAGTAATCGAGCAATCATAATCTTTGATCAATTCTAACCATCTCCTTTGTCTCATATTAAGTTCCTTCTGGGTAAATATATATTTCAAAATTTTGTGATCCGTGAAAATTTCACACTTTTCTCCATACAAATAATGTCTCCAAATCTTCAAAGCGAAAACTATAGCTGCTAACTCCAAATCATGAGTAGGGTACTTTTGTTCGTGTGGTTTCAATTGCCTTGACGCAAACGCAATCACCTTGTCGTGCTGCATAAGAACACATCCTAATCCTTTGTAAGAAGCATCGCTATAAATTATGAAATTCCCTTGATCGTCTGGAAGTGATAAAACAGGTGCCGTGATTAATCTCCGCTTCAATTCCTGAAAACTTTCTTCACACTTGTCATTCCATATAAACTTTTCATTCTTTCGTGTAAGCTTTGTCAATGGTGTTGTAATTCTTGAGAAATTCTGCACGAATCATCGATAATATCCTGCCAATCCCAAGAAACTTCTTACCTCAGTGGGTATTCTCGGTCTTTCCCAATTCGTAATTGCCTCGATCTTTGCAGGGTCCACTTTGATCCCTTCATTACTGACTATATGTCCTAAGAACTGAACTTCTTGTAACCAAAACTCACACTTCGACAATTTAGCATATAACTTCTTTTTCCTTAAAATCTCCAAAGTTGTCCTTAAATGTTCCACATGATCCTCCTCCGTCTTTGAATAGATCAAAATATCGTCTATAAACACAATAACAAACTTATCCAAATACTCCTTAAAAATTCTGTTCATCAGGTCCATAAACGCTGCTGGGGCGTTGGTCAATCCAAAAGACATCACTAAAAACTCGTAATGTCCATACCTTGTTCTGAAAGCTGTCTTTGGTATATCTGATGGTTTGATCTTCAGTTGATGATATCCCGGTCTTAAATCGATTTTGGAGAAATACTTGGCTCCCTTCAATTGGTCAAACAAATCATCAATTCTGGGTAACGGATACTTATTCTTGATTGTAAGCTTGTTAAGCTCCCTATAGTCGATGCACAGTCTCATGCTTCCATCCTTCTTCTTGACAAATAATACCGGTGCACCCCACGGGGATACGCTGGGTCTAATTACTCCTTTCTCTAACAGCTCTTGCAATTGCTTTGCTAACTCTTTCATCTTAACGGGCGCCATTCTATATGGGGCCTTGGATACTGGTTCGGTTCCAGGTGCTAAATCGATTGCAAATTCAATTTCTCTATCTGGAGGAAGTCCTGATAACTCGTCGGGAAATACGTCTGGAAATTCCATCACAACTGGAATATCTTCAAGTTTTGCTAGCTCCTGACTTCTATCGATCACATATGCTACGAAATGCTCACATCCTTGTCGTAGTAACTTCTTGGCTTGAATCATCGTTAAGAACTTCTTTACCTGCTTCTGTCCCTTGAACGTTACTATTCTTTCGTCTGGCGTTTTCACCATTACTTTCTTATTTCGACAATCTATCTGAGCATCATGCTTAGATAACCAATCCATTCCTAATATAACGTCAAATTCTCCTAACTTAAACGGTATTAAATCTACACAAAACTTACTACCAGAAATCTCAATCTCACAATTCCCACAAACTTGGTTAACAATTACACGTTCTTGATTTGCTAATTCCACAATCATTATTTCATTTAAATACCCAACTGGATAATTTAACTTACTAACAAAATCTTGCGAAACAAACGATCGAGTTGCTCCCGAATCTATTAACACTTTGGCACATAAAGAATTCACATTAAGCGTACCTGCCACGACATCCGTATCCTGGATCGCATCCTTCATCGACATGTCCAAAAACTCTAACCCTCGAAGTCTCATTCACTGTTGGGGTAGATCCCATAATCCTTAATATATTACTGACTGGGGCTGGTGTCTTGCAATCCCTGGCCATATGTCCTGGCTTCCCACATTTAAAGCATGTAAATCCAATGACTGGAACTTTCACTGCTGGATTCCGGATAGGTTGATCCTTATTTGCTGGCTCTCTTGCTGGCTGATTTCGGCACTCCCTCGAGTAGTGCCCTTTCTGGTTGCATTTAAAACATACCACATTCAACTTGTTACAAACTCCTCCATGCTTCTTTCCACATACTTGACAATCTGGAAAAGTTAATCTCAACTGATTCGGCTGATTCACATTAGCTGAACGATTGCCCTGGCCTCCGTCTCCTGCATTTTATCTTCTGAAATTAAAATTTCTCCCTGGCTGAAACTTGCCCTTCTTAAAATTTGGAAACTTCCCTGTTTCTGACTGACCTTCACTTCCCTCAACTTTCCTTTTCTTGCTTTCCTTTTCTTTCTGGAACATCTCACTCTCTGTCTCTGCGATCATAGCTTTCTGTACAACCCCGACATAGGTATCCAATTCAAAAATAGCTACCTTCCCTCTGATCCATGGCTTCAAGCCTTGCTGGAATCTCTTAGCTTTCTTTCTATCAGTATCAACATACGACGGCACATACCTTGACAATTCCTCAAACTTCCCCTCATAATCTGTTACCGACATGTTCCCTTGCTTTAATTCTAAAAACTTCAGCTCCATTTGATCCTGAACAAACTGAGGAAAATACTTTTCTAAAAACAATTCCTTAAACCTTTCCCAAGTAATAATATCTGTACCTTCCAATGTCTTCACCATCTCCCACCAATAGGTGGCCTCATTCTTCAGATAGTAACTTGCAAACTCAACCTTCTGTTCTTCCTTTACTTTCATTAAGGCAAATGCCTTCTCTATTTCCTTTAACCACACATTTGCTTCAATTGGTTCTAAGGAACCCTTGAATTCTGGTTGGTTTACTGCCTGAAAAGTTTTGAAAGTTACCTGGGGATTGGTCTGTCTCTACTGTTGTTGTGCCAGGTGAACTGTTTGTTGGGCCAAGATTTGAAGAATCTGGGCTATTGCTGGGTCCATGGGTCCTGGGTTCACATTCTGGTTTGTCTCATCTTGGTTGTTATTGTTATTGTTGTTGGTTTCTTCATTCTGGGTGTTGGTGCGGGTATTTCTTCTGGGAGGCATTTTCTGTAAAGAATCAATCAATTTATTTAGCTTTTGAATCAAATCTTTGTATAAAAGAAAAGTTTTGTAAAATAGAAATATCTCTTTTTGAAAACAGTTGTAACTAAGTAAATTGCATGCTTCTTTACAGAATATAAACAGTTATGGAAAACAGGGTACATGGTATCACAGGGTATACTAGTGCAATAAATAAGGTAAAGTAAAACAGGTGCGATAAAGTAAATGACAGTGTTGGAAAGGAAAAGGTACTGATATATAGATCAAAAGTTTTAGGTAGTACAAGCGTAAAGACGCTTCGAAAGTAAAAGCAAAAAGGGTACAACAACCTACTCACTAGTCAGCATCACTAGTCTATAAATACAACTCAAGAGTCTACTGATACACACTACACACTACTGTCCATACTACATAACCATAACAACACTGCTCAGCATCTCCATTTTAAAATCTCTAACTCAGCTCCAAGGAAACTCTGGTCCTGCCAGCCTCTCAAAGTCCTCCATCACCTCAGTAGCCCAGCCCAACAGTGCATCAGGGCCCCTGTCAGGTAGTGTAGCTCCATGTAGCCTAGCCTCAAGAACCCTCCGTGTCACATGAATCTCCTCTCGAAGCTCCCTCACACCACGATCAACATCTGTAGTCCTAATGATATGCTGTAACTCTCTAATCTGAGCCAACAAGGAATCACGCTCCAATAGAAGAGCCTCATACCGGTAATAAGGAACTGGGGGCAATGTAGACTGGAATGGGGCACTCGCTACTGAATGCCCAGTGGAATCTAAATCAGCTGGTGGGGGTCCTCTGACAGGTGGCCTCATGCCTGGAGGTGGAATAGCCTGCAATGGTACGGGCTGCAACACCGGTGGAGGTAGAATAGCCAATGCTGGTGGAATAACAGGACGTGGATCTGATGCTGGTGCTCCAACTGAAGGCTCTGAGTGATCAGCTGATACAGGAATAAAAGAGTCAGCCATCTCTGCTATTTGAAATCATATCGTAATATAAGAATCTCGTACCACGACGCAAACTATACTAATAAAGGTTATACCATAACACTCAATCTCTCGATGTTCTATCATCTTATACCTTACTTCTAATCCTATCCCTCTACCCATTCCCGTCAACCTAGGCTTGTGTCAGTGACTTATAACCTGTAGCTCTGATACCAAACCTGTGGCGCCCTCCAAACCCGGGTCAGAAGTTTGGGGTCCACACACACCTTAATTATAACCTGCTTATAACAATAATAAAGATAATAATAATATATGCAATGACCCTACTTACCAACCACCACAGACCGCAATAGGTTAAAGTATGCACACAAACCAAACACACTAATATATTACAAACCGTTCAAATCCCAACTATTTCAAATTCAAACTGAGTATTAAACATTATTACAAACTTTTACAAACTTAAATTATTCCAAAAGAAGCCTACTAGCTCAGCTTTCTCAACCTGAACCCCTAGCTCTCGCGCTGGACTGGGGATCCTCATTACCAACTGGTTCCTTTTTAACTGGAAAGAATATAAACAACATCGCACAAATGAGCTAACTAGCTCAGCAAGTCACAATGACAAAACTGAGAATAATGATCATCAGGTGAATATGGTTATGATATCAAGTGAACAATGGATTATGATTTAGAATTGGATATTATACTTTTAATTTAAAACCAAGGTTAGGCTGCTGATCAGTCACGCACTAACCCCGAGCAAGGCACACAACATTGCTCTAACTACTGGATCCAAGGCACACATTGGCCTAACTTGACCATTATATGGTCTGACCACGAATCTGGTCCACAATTTTATAAAAACAAACCAATTCTAACATAACAACAGAATATACAATAATAAACAATAACCAGAATCAATAACAACAATAAGTGTTTAACAATGAAAGGGTTTTAATCCTTGTGAGGATCAATAAGATAATTTAAAAGCGTGGATGCTGGGTAATGAAAGAATTGAATAACAAAGGAATCAACAATTCAGGGTTTCAAAGATTTGGGCTTTCAAAGCATAGGATACAATGTTTGAATATACAAGTAATCCAGTTCAGTGTTTGGGATTTTGTTTGCATGTATTTGTGGAGTAGTATCGTGTACTTGAGATTTGTGTTTAGGTATACAACAATCAATGGTCTAGAAAGAATAAGGTTTATGGCTCAAGAACAATAACTGAAATCAGGATTTAGGTTTCTGTGCTTCAAAGCACTTGCAATATCACAGGATTATCAAGTACTACAATATCTCGAGAAAGTTTAGAACACATGCCTGATATTAGCTTACTACACTGCACTCGTTTCCAATCACAACCGTCTTACTCTTCAACTACCTGTTTCCCTTTCCTACGTCTTGCTTCTTCTGCTCACATATTATAAGCATCTATCAATAATTTACTCATGGAATTCTATTCAACACATACTTCTATCTACCCTTCGTTTTACCCAAATCCGATTAACGGATTGAAAGTTATGCAATAATCAAGTAAACACCGAATATATAGACTGATAGTCAATTAACAAGTCACATATAGCACATAATACATCACGTAATCAATGATATATTATTTATAAAGAAGTCTCGGGTCATAAATAGGCTTTCTGGTATTTAAAATGATTTTTAAAACATTTTTCGGAATTAAAACGGGTCGTTGGAAATTTCGGGTTAATAAACGGGGTTCGGTTGGCCCATTCTGGCTCCGAAATAATTTTAGAATAATTATGGAGCCTTGGAAATAATTTAGAATAATATTTTAAAGCTCGAAACTATTTTTCAGAATTTTTAAATCATTTTTAAATAATTAAATCTAATTAAATAATTAATTAAAATCAATTAATAATTAATTAAATCAATTAATCAATTAATTTTTGAATTAATTGACTAATTAATCAATTAGAAATTAACTAAAATTAATTAAGTAATTAATTTAGATTTATTTGTGAATTAAAAATAATTTTCAGAATTAAAATAATAATTTTTAGAATTTTCAGAAATTAAAAAAGAATTTTTTATAATAAAAATAAATAGGAAATATGATTTTTAAACATTTTTAAAACAGAAATCCAATTTTTGCAAACTCTGGAAACTATAGGGACCAAACTGCATCGTTTCCAAAACTACAGGGACCAAACTGCAATTTTGCAGTCCAGTCGCCGGAAAAATTCGGGGATGGCCGGAGAACATGTTCCCGACGTCCTCACCCCACCAACACCTCCAGATCACATCTACACAACATCAGGAACACAACCATGCAATCAATTCATCCTAACAATCCCTAAGTTGGCCGGAATTTGGCCATGAAATTTCCCAGTTTCCGGCGAACATCGGAAAACTTCAAAACACAACTCCCTTCTCTACAGACCTCGTTGGTTCATGAAACTTATACGACTAGATTGCAAATTTCATAGAGAATACAACCCACTATAACACAACATCAATCTATCACAGAATAAGAAACCCCCAAATTTCAATTAAGAACATTCATACGGGTTATAAACCCTAATTTTGAAATTCGAAAATCAAACTCAAATTTGAACATGTTATTGAACTCCAAATCAGACGTATGACATATGAAAATCATCAGGAAAACAAGCTCTACAACATGCAATCATCAAATCATACAAACAATCATCCGAACAAAAAATCATATTTTTAATAAAATAAATTCGAAAATAATTAAAATTTTAGAAAAATAACCTTGATTTCTGCAGTGAAACAAAGCTCAGAATCTGATAGAACACCTCAAATCCTTCGTTTTGGTTACTCAAGCTTTGAAAACAGAGATCGGTAACGCCTTCGTTTTGCTGTTTGATTCTTAGAACAGTTTATGTAATTAGGGTTTTTCTTTGAAAATTATATAATTAACTATCTGCAAATGATTTTGATACAAAATAAAATACGGTAAAAGGCTATTTATAATTACGGAAAATTTGTATCCCGTTGGATCATTCCGGATATAAAACGGTACGTTTATTTGTAAAAACTGATCCAAACGGTATCGGTTTTTGGGATAATTATCCAAATCAGTACAATTTATACTGCGGTCTTGGTCTCAGCGCCTGGTTACACGTATTACGAAGTGATAATTGTGATAGTTTAATAAAAAAGCTCCCATTTATCGAAAATACGGGTTTTATTGATTTATCGAAACGAATATTGTATCGAAAATGTTGCGCCGGGACCCGCGCAGGACAAACCGTACGCCGGATCGAAAAAGTCGAAACATGGAAAATGCTTGGAATATTACAATTAGGTTAGGAAGGAGTTCTCGAAAGAGTTTCGGGTTCCAAAAACGTAACAACGATTGACATTGGTTGGTTCCCGTTTTTATAAAATAGATTTTAATTACCCGGAAAAAGATTTTAGAAATTTCATATGATTCTTATAAATCCATAAACCAACATAAAAATAATTAGGAAGATATAACAATTATCTATATTTTATTTTGGACATATAAAAATTAAAATACTCAATTAATATTATTTTTGAATATTCAAGTACAGATAACACTTAACAATTAGCTCACAGAATAGATACTGAACACACAAAATAATTATATAATAGCAAAAATAATTACACGATATATCCCGGATATTACAAAGAGTGTTCATCCCTATCCCATAAGAGAGCTTTGAGCTACCCGATCAGGTGTAACAGGATAAGTAGTAATGATGAGTAGAATAAAAGTTGTTTAATGTGAAATGTAATTAAAATAAAGTTTGGTAACAAAGAGAGTTCTTGAGACAGATTGTTTTAAACTGGTTTATAATAAAGTTAGTGTGTCGTTCTTGTTTTCAACTCTTAACCTTAAAAGATCCTGAGTAGCAGTAGTTCGGGGTAATTAATATATTTATATTCCACTTGTGCGAGATTAGTGAGTAGTTAATATTAATAATGCCCCAAATCTATACCCCAGATTTGGAGGGTGTTACAGTTATGTTAGGATCAGCCTTGAATTCAGACTCTTTTACTATACGTATGGCTGGTTGACTTGAAGTTGTAGATTGGACTGGCATGTATTCTTCCTTATCATCATTGAAATCCAGCTTCCTCTTGGATGGGAGCTTGTATCTGAATTTCCAAGTCTGCTTTGGTTTTTTTGCTTTCCTTCAATTAGATTCTCAGATGTCAAAGTAGGAAATGCAGCTTCTGTAATTGTAGTCTTCTTAGCTTGGTTCTTGGCATCTAAAGAAGCTTGCTTTTGTTGTTGTTTGAGCCTCACATTTTCTTCTTTTTTAGCCTCTGCAAACTGTGGATGTCCAGCCACTACACAGATTAATTCACCATTTCTATTGATCTTAGCAATTCTTTTCTTTGACTCTGTGTCTCTGGTATTTTTGGAGAAAACAATGGACCTTCCAAGTAGCATCTTTTTATCTGTCTTAGTTGTTTCATACATTAGGTCCAATGGATTTTTGTCTGAATTCTTTAGATAATTTCTCTTGGGTTTAAAAATCACATTGGCCTTTGAAGATTTAATAGATGAGGATTGACCCCTTTTCATGTTCCCGAAGCTCATGTCATTTGCTGAAATTGGTCTCAATTAAGAGAAATGAGATAAGGCTTTGTCTTGCTTCTCAATTTGACCAAACTTCTTCTTGATGGTTTCATCAAGCTTCTTCCTATTTTTATTTATTTCCAACTCAGCTGCTGCTACATCAAGTTTCTTCCATTTGTCATTTGACTCCAACCTAGCTGCTGCTATCTTGATCTGATCAATAATGTCAAGAGCTGGTGGCTTAGAAAAAGCAATTGCTGGAATAATTACTTTGCTAACTTGTAAGTTGACAATTCTTAGGGCTTCTTTTATGTTCACCCTATCCCTCACAAGACGTACTTCCCTTCATACTCCCCTCTTGGTTCTTAGTGAATGTTACAACTAGCTTCTTTTGAGAGAAACTAGAGGGGGCTTTCTTTGACTTGGATTTTGAAATTCTTGGTTTTGTAGCTTGGGTAGGCACCTGTTTGGTCACTATCATAGTTGCTATGGCTACAGTTGATTGCAAAGAAATAGGTGGTTGAGAAGTAGTAGGGACAGAATTTTTTTACCTCACTTACCTGAGGATGTTCCATGATTGGCATGTACACAATGGGAACATCCTTGTGGTGATTTTTCCATGTTCAAGTCAGCAATAATTCTTCTCTCTTGGACCCAACAATCTAACTTGTTGGTTCTCAATTGAGATATTCTTAGAAACAAAATTAGCTAACATCATAAAGAATCTAGTATAATAGATGTTTTTAGAACTCTTCTTTATATCTCCTAACTTACTCCCTAATTCATATATGACTGAAGTGCTGAAATTAAAATACTTATCACTTAAATTCATATAAAGCATGTGAACAAGTGAGTAAGTTACAACATCAAAATTGCTAACTTTGCCAGAAAACACCTTAATAAAAGAATCACATAGAAAGCTCCATTCTTTCCTAAGACCCATTCTCCTAACATCAGCTAACTTAGTAGCATTAAGAGCATAACCCATAGAAACTAGCATGTTACTCACATCAATGTTTGTGTATGGAGCACGTGTGTTATTCTCAGGCAGTTTGAAGCATTTTTCAATTGTATCACATTTAATGCAGTGTTCATTACCTTTGAGAGTTGGTAATGGGTTTATCCTTTGAGTTGAACACTGCTGTAGTCCAAATTTCCTCGAGAACTTCACAGTAAATGGTTGGAGACTGAAGCATTGGATTACTCAATTTGCAGTTCAGGATGAAGTCCATTATTTTGTGATAGTCTTCAGATGCCAGAATTTGCTTGTTCACCAAAGCCATAAAGTTGTTCTTTTTATAACGTACCCAGTTGAGGACATAATTTTGACTACGGGTGCCATTGCTGTGATTGATTTAGTTGCAGAAAGAGAGTAAAGAGAGTTAGAAAAATTGTTTGAGAAAGATAAAAGAAAAAATAGAAATGAAATAAACTTTTATACTTACTCAGACATAAACTGTCAAAAATTAAAAAGTAAACTAAAGTAGCCAATCAAATTAGCCCAAAATAGCCGTTTAAAAATAAGAAAAACTGTCAAAATTCTAAAATTATCCGTTAAATATACATACAGGTTGTAAGTAAATTTGACGGATAATGCTTAGAATTAATGGCTAAGATTGAGAGCAATTCGACGGATAAAAGTACAAGTACCTGGAGTAATGTTTGATACTCCGACGGATAATGAGATTCAACGAATATTCATTTTAAATGGATAATGAACATCCGTCGAGATGTAAATTCAGACTTAGCCAAAATTTCATTTTTTAACAGGAAGCATCAAATTTTACTCTGGCTGCATTTCAATTTGCTTAGAAATCAAAACAAATTCATAGTAATTAAGCATACCTAACTCACTTACCAACCTAGTGAAGGTGGATTCATCAAGTGGCTTGGTAAAGATGTCTGCAAGTTGCTTCTCACTTGGAAAAAAATGAAGTTCCACAGTACCATTCATGACATGTTCTCTAATGAAGTGGTACTTGATGTCAATGTGCTTGGTCCTTGAATGTTGTAATGGATTTTCAGTAATTGCAATGGCACTAGTGTTTTCAAAGAAAATAGGAATCTTATTCACCTGTAGACCATAGTCTAATAGTTGATTTTTCATCCATAAAATTTGTGCATAACAGCTACCAGCAGCAATATATTCAACCTCAGTTGTAGAAGTAGAGATTGAATTTTGTTTTTTACTGAACCAGGATACTAGCTTATTTTCTAGAAATTGACAGGTTCCTCTTGTACTTTTTCTATCAATTTTATAACCTACATAATCAACATCTGAATAACCAGTTAGATCAAAACCAGAATCTCTAGGATACCAAATGCCAACTTTTGGAGTTCATTTGAGATATCTGAAAATTCAGTTAATAACTACTAAATGAGTTTCTCTAGGATCGGCTTGAATTCTAGCACAAAGACAAGTAACAAACATTATATCTGGCCTACTGGCTGTTAAATATAAAATTGAACCAACCATACCTCTATAACTTGAAATATCCACATGCTTTTCAGTAGTGTTTAATTCAAGTTTAGTTGCAGTGGCCATGAGAGTTTTTGCAGATGTGCAATCCATTAAGTCAAACTTCTTCAAAAGATCATAAATATATTTGGTTTGACTAATGAATATTCCATCACTAACTTGCTTAACTTGTAAACCAAGAAAGTAAGTTAGTTCTCCCATCATGCTCATTTCATATTCACTTTGCATCAATTTGGCAAACTTTTTGCAAAGATTTTCATCTGTAGAACCAAATATAATATCATCTACATAAATTTGAACAAGTATCCTAAAGCCATTAACATTTCTATAGAATAAGGTTTTATCAATAGTACCTCTTGTGAAATGATTTTCTAATATAAACTTTGATAAAGTGTTATACCAGGCTCTAGGTGCTTCCTTCAGCCCATAAAGCGCCTTTAAAAGATAGTAGAAAAATTCTGGAAAATTTGGATCTTCAAAACCAGGAGGCTGAGGTACTCTTGACATCCATTTGATAGACCTTGAAATTTGCATGGGCTGCATAGGCTAAAAAATTCTGATGGCTTCAAGTCTTGCAACAGGAGCAAAAGTTTCATCAAAATCTATTCCTTCTTGTTGACAATAGCCCTTAGCAACCAATCTAGCTTTGTTCCTGACTACTATGCCTTTTTCATCCATCTTGTTTCTGAATATCCATTTGGTGTCAATAGGATTCTTTTCTTTAGGATTGGGTACCAGCTTCCAAACTTTATTCCTTTCAAACTGGTTAAGCTCCTCTTGCATAGCTAAAACCCAATCAGGATCCAACAGAGGTTCTTCTACCTTTTTAGGTTCTTAATGAGATAGAAAGTTGCTATACAGACATTCTTCTTGAGTTGCTTTTCTTGTTTGCACTCTTGAAGATGCATCACCTATAATTAGTACAAAATGGTGATCTCTAGTCCATTTTATCTGTTGTGGTAGATTAGCTCTAGATGAAGAGGACTCATAGTTTTCTTGATGTGAGACTGAGTTTTGCTTAGAAGAAACTCCCCCTGAGTTTGTGGATCTTTGACTTGTAGATGAGTTTCTTTCTGATTGTGATATGTATTGGCTTTCAACTCCTATTGATGGTTTAACGGATGTTGATCTTTTCCTTTCAACGGATGATGCAGAATGTCTTTCAACGGATGATGTACTTGGTCTTTCGACGGATGTTGAATTGTGTACTTCATTAGTTGTAGATTTTTCTGCATTGTCCTTAGACATTGGTTTTTGATCACCTTCATCATCACCTTCATCACAAATCATCTCAACATTATCAAATTTGAGGCTTCCATGAAAATATACATCTTTCAGTCCTTCAATCTTTTTATCATCAAACACAACATGTACAGATTCCATAACAATGTTCGTTCTGAGATTGTAGACTCTGTATGCTTTTCCAACTGCATATCCAACAAAAATTCCCTCATCAAATTTGGCATCAAACTTTCCCTGTTGATCATTTTGATTCCTTAAGATATAACATTTACAGCCAAAGACATGAAGAAAGTTTAATATTGGCTTCCTATTCTTGAACAATTGGTAGGGTGTCATGCATTTTGCTTGATTAATCAAATAAATGTTCTGAGTGTAGCATGCAGTATTTACAGCTTATGCCCAAATATATATTGGTAACTTTGATTCTTCTAGCATTGTTCTTGTAGCTTCAATAAGTGATCTATTTTTCCTTTCAACCACTCCATTTTTTGTGGGGTTCTTGCGGCTTACAACTCATGCATGATCCCATTCTCTTCACAAAACAATCTCATCACAAAATTCTTGAACTCAGTCCATTGCCACTCCTGATTCTTCTAACTTTGAAATCAGGATGATTGTTAACTTGCCATATGTGATTGGTAATGATTTTACTAGCTTCATCTTTGGATTTTAGAAAATATGCCCAAGAGAACTTTGAGAAATCATCCACAATTACTAGACAAAATCTTTTTTTGAGATGAATAACACATTTACTGGTCCAAATAAATCCATGTGCAGTAGTTGTAATGGTTCTTCAATTTTTGAATCAAGCTTCTTTTTGAATGATGCATTTATCTAGTTTTTCTTTTTGACAGGCATCACACAATCCATCCTTTGAGAATTCCACTTGTGGAATGCCTCTTACCAAATCTTTCCTGACTAGCTCATTCGTAATCTTGAAGTTAAGGTGGGACAGCTTCTTGTGCCATAGCCAACTCTCATCCAGACTTGCTTTGCTAAATAGACAAGTGACAAATTCTGCATTTGATAAGTTGAAGTCAGCTAAATACGTATTACCTTTTCTCACTCCAGTGATAACCACTTTGTCGCTTTTCTTGTTAATTACAACACAGGCTTCAGTATTGAATGTTACTGAGTTGCCCCTGTTGGATATATTTGAGATGTCATGTCAAATATGTTTCATATTTAGTTTTCAGATCTTAAATAACAAGAAATATCAGTACTTACTGGAATCAGGACTTACTGGAAGTCAGGACTTAAGGATATCGAAACTTAAATTATCAGAAGATAATATCAGAAGATGGATATCAGAACTTAAGTACTGGAGGACTAACAGTTATGGAAGGAAGCTGATTTACAGGAAAAAAGATCGAAACCAATACGGAATAAGATATGCATGGAAAGAGTTCGAGGACTAGAAGAATTATATAAGATATCTGGTTGATATATTTTAGGAGACAGAATTATATTCCATATCAACTAGAAGTTATCTTGTAACTGTGTGTCTATATAAACACAGACATAGGTTTACTCTATAAGAGTTATGATCATCGAGAAGATCATATATTGTAACCTAGCAGCTCTCGTGATATTTGTTCATCACTGAGAGAGAAGTTCCATTGTAACAAAGATTGTTATATAGAATACATCTGTTTTCTGTTACTTGTGCTTTAAATCGATTTGATTGTATTCTACACTATATTCAACCCCCTTCTACAGTGTTGTGTGACCTAACAAGTGGTATCAGAGCTTATCTGTTAACACACATACAGTAAAGATCCAAAACAATCATGTCTGAAGAAGCAGAAAATCCAACCAAGCCCGCTAAAACTGAAGAAACTCCAAAGACTCAAACTCATAGTCGATATGAGACTATCAGGGTTTCCATGCTGAGACCGTCTGAGTATCCCATATGGAAAGTGAAGATGACTATGTTTCTGGAAGCTACAGATCCAGAATACCTTGACAGAATTAATGAAGGACCGTATAAGCCAACCAAGCTCTCTGTTGTAGTTGCAGATCAGCCAGCAAAGACCATACCAAAGGAGAAAAGTGAATACACAGCTGAAGATATCTCATCTATTGCCAAGGATGCAAAGGTAAGGCATTTGCTGCATAGTGCCATTGATAATGTCATGTCAAATAGGGTAATTCACTGCAAGACTGCAAAGGAGATATGGGATGCTTTGGAGACAAGGTGTCAGGGAACTGATACAATCAAGAAAAACAGGAGGACTATACTCACTCAAGAGTACGAACACTTTGACTCAAAAAGTGATGAGTCATTAACTGACTTATATGACAGGTTTGTCAAACTCTTGAATGATCTGTCACTGGTGGACAAGGAATATGACATTGAAGATTCAAATCTAAAATTCCTTTTAGCTCTTCCTGAAAGTTGGGATTTGAAAGCTACTATTATAAGAGATAACTATGCTCTTGATGAAACTACTTTTGATGAAATTTATGGAATGCTCAAGACTTATGAACTTGAGATGGATCAAAGAAGCAAGAGACATGGGAGAAATTCAAGAACAGTTGCTCTTAACGCTGAGGAGGAATCCCCTAAAGTGGCCGTCTCAAAGAAAGGAAAAGGAAAGGCTCTCATCATAAAGTCTGATTCAGAATCATCAAGTTCTGATGATGATGATTCAGAAACTGAAAGTCTACCTGAAGTAGATCTTGATGAAGAGATGATGAAGCTCTATGCTCTTATGGTGAAGGGTATCACAAAGATAGCCTATAGGAAATTCAGAAGAGGAAAGAAGTTTTCCAGGAAATGAAGAAGTTCTGATAAGAAGGGTTTCAGAAAATATCAAGTCAAAGGAGGAAAGTCTGATAGAGGAGATTACTCAAATGTAAAATGCTATAACTGTGGTGAGATAGGCCACATATCTCCTGACTGCAAGAAAGGAAAGAGTGACAAAGGCAAGGCTCTTGTCATAAAGAAGAAAAAATGGATAGACACCTCAGATTCTGAAGATGAGGAGAACTATGGTAAATGCTGATAGCAGTTCTGATGCTGCTGAGTTAAAGGTACCTCAAACAACTTATGCCTTTCATACTGATGATATTACTGTGTTGAGATTATATCTTAAAACCATATTTATTAGCTATAGAGATCAAACTTTAACATGTGAAAGATTAACTTCTGAAAATCTTGCTTTTAAAAAGAGGAATGATTATTTAGAAAAAGAGTTAGTTATGTTCCATCAAACTCAGAAGGATAGAGATGATGCTTTCTATGTTAGAGATGAAGTACTAAAAATGAATAAATCTCTAAAAACTGAGTTAGAAAAGGAGAGAGAGATTATCAGGACTTGGACTAACTCTGGAAGAGCAACTCAGGATATACTAAGTAGTGGAAACTGGAAAAAGGGCTTAGGTTATGGAGATGAGAAAAGTGAAAAAGGAACCGAAAAAGTTAAGCCAACTATTGTTAAACAGACTACTAAGATAAAGGTAAATCCTGTTAAATTTGTAACTGAAACTGTAAAGTCTGATTCTAAAAAGATGAAAGATGTTGAGACAGAAGTGATAACAGAGTCAACTTCTGACAAATTAGAACATGATAAACCAACTGAAGTTAACATAGGCTTAATGACAAAGAAGCAGCCTAAACATAAGTTGAAAGAGATTACCACTATAAACAAGGTAAAGGAAGCTACCAAAAATAGGAATGGAAAGGAAGGTGTGAATAAAAGCACTAATTATATGCCTGTTCCTAATGCTCCTAGAAAGAAATGCTATAACTGTGGAAATTCTAACCATCTGGCTTCTTTTTACAGGAAGAAAAAGAATATAAACTCCTTACCTTCTAACTCAGGAGTTAAGAGTCAGTCTGTTAGGTTTAAGCCACAAAATCCTTGTTTCATTGTGGTAGTGTGTGGCATTCCATTTATACTTGTAAGGAATATCATAGTTTGTACTATGATTATTATCAGATAAAACCTTCTTTGAAGAAAGTTACTTTAATTCCTTCTAGTGTAAAGTATGATGCAAAGTCTGATAATGTTAATACTGATAAGAAAATTGTTAGCATAAACTTTGATTTTAAATCCGCTGCAAATGTTAACAAACTTAAAAAGGCCAAAGGATCCAAGCAAGTCTGGGTCCTTAAAACTAACCATTAGTTGTCTTTATGATTGCAGGGCAACAGGAAGAACATCGTAGTTGTGGACAGTGGATGTTCAGGACATATGACTGGAAATAAAGCCCTGCTATCAGACTTTGTGGAGAAAGCTGTCCCAGGAGTTTCTTATGGAGATGGCAATATTGGGAAAACTCTGGGATATGGCAAGATCAATCTTGGGAATGTCATCATTAAATTAGTAGCTCTTGTCTCAGGACTTAAACACAATCTATTGAGTATAAGTCAAATCTATGACAGAGGTTATCATGTGGATTTCTTTGAAGAACACTGTGAAGTTATAAGTAATTCAACAGGAAAAGTGATTCTGAAAGGATACAGGCATGGTAACATTTATGAAGCCATACTTTCAACAAGTACTGATGGTTCTGCAATGTTTCGGTTGAGTAGAGCATCAATTGAAGAAAGCTGCAAATTGGCACAAGAAACTCTCTCATTTAAATTTCAACAATATAAATGAGCTTGTAAAGAAAGATCTTGTGAGAGGACTGCCAAAAACAGTATTTGCTCCTGATGGCCTTTGTGATTCATGTTAGAAGGCAAAACAAAGAAAATCTTCTTTCAAGAGCAAAATTGAGTCATCAATTCTTGAGCCTTATCACCTACTGCATGTTGATCTATTTGGTCCAGTCAATGTCATGTCTATTGCAAAGAAGAAATATGCTATGGTTATAGTGGATGAGTTCACAAGGTACACATGGGTGTACTTCTTGCACAAGAAGACTGAAACTGCATCTACCCTAACTGATCATGTCAGACAACTGGATAAATTGATCAAAGATTATGTTAAAATCATAAGGAGTGATAATGGCACTGAGTTCAAGAATTCAGTCATGGAAGAGTTCTGCAAAGATCATGGAATCAAACAGGAATTTTCTGCACCTGGAACTCCACAGCAAAATGGAGTTGTAGAAAGAAAGAACATGACTCTCATTGAAGCTGCACGAACAATGCTTGATGAAGCAAAGCTACCAACCTATTTTTGGGCTGAAGCTGTGCAGACTGCTTATTTTACACAAAATGCAACACTCATAAACAAGCATGGAAAAACACCATATGAAATGGTGAAGAAGAAGAATCAAAATCTGAAATACTTTCATGTATTTGGTTGCAAGTGTTTTGTTCTTAAGACTCATCCTGAACAGCTTTCCAAATTTGATCTAAAAGCAGATGAAGGAATTTTTGTTGGATATCCACTTTCCACAAAAGCCTTCAGAGTCTACAATTTAAGAACAAGAGTTGTCATGGAATCTATCAATGTCTCTTTTTATGATAAGAAGATTACTGGACTTGAAGATTTTGATGATCATGGTCAGCTGGGATTTGAGAATGAAGATTTAAATTCTGATTCTGAAAATTCTGATCCTGTAAGTTCTGATGGATTAAGTTCTGATGTTATTGAATCCGTGGTAACAACTCCAAAGGAAAATGCACCTGTCCAGGGGGAGCATGCTGAAGAACCTACCACATCTCAAGACTCTCGAGAAGCATCAGAACCTGTCACTGGCTCTTCAAGTTCTGATTCATCTAGTTCTGATGAGCCAAATTCTGATAATCTTGGAAGCTCTGATTCTTCAACTCCTGAAAAATCAAATTCAAATTCTGAAGTCTCAGAGAGCATAACTATAGGGGGAGCATCAGAAAATGCTGATGGAGACAGCATGGATCATGGGGGAGGATCCAGTTCTAGAGATCAACTTCCATCTGCAAGGAAGTGGACTAAAGCATATACACCTGATTTAATCATTGGAGATCCTGAAGCAGGTGTCAGAACTAGAACTGCAACTTCAAATGAATGTCTCTATCATTCTTTTCTATATCAGACTGAACCAAAAAAGTGGAAGAAGCTCTTCAAGATGCTGATTGGGTGCAAGCAATGCAGGAAGAGTTAAATGAATTTGAAAGAGGTAAAATTTGGACCCTAGTGCCAAGACCAAAGAACAGATCAGTTGTTGGTACAAAATGGGTGTTCACAAACAAAATTGACAGTGATGGCATAATTATAAGGAATAAAGCAAGACTGGTTGCTAAAGGTTACTCTCAGCAGGAGGGTATTGATTATGATGAAACATTTGCACCAGTTGCTAGATTAGAAGCCATAAGGATCTTTTTGGATTATGCTGCTCACAAGAAGTTTAAAGTCTTTCAAATGGATGTGAAAAGTTCTTTTCTCAATGGAGAATTGGAAGACAAGGTATATGTTGAACAACCTCCAGGATTTGTAAATCCTATACTTTCCAATCATGTCTACAGGCTTGACAAAGTACTTTATGGCCTTAAGCAAGCTCCAAGAGCATGGTATGAGACTTTAGCTCAATTCCTTCTGGAAAGTAGATTTCACAGAGGCACAATTGACAAGACTTTATTCTACTTAAACCATGGAAAAGACTTACTTTTGGTACAGATATATGTTGATGATATCATATTTGGTTCTACTAATTCCAAACTATGTGAGAAATTTGCAAAGCTAATGCAGTCAAGATATCAAATGAGTATGATGGGAGAACTCAGCTATTTTCTGGGCCTTTAAGTCATGCAAACTGAAGAAGGCACTTTTATCCGTCAATCCAAGTATACCAGAAATTTACTGAAGAAATTTAGAATGCAAGATTTTTTAACTGCATCCACTACCATGGCCACTGCAACCAAGTTAGATAAGGATACTGGTAAATCAATAGATATTACTAACTACAGAGGTATGATTGGCTCATTACTCTATCTAACTGCAAGTAGACCTGATATCATGTATGCTACCTGTCTTTATGCAAGATTTCAGGCTGATCCAAGAGAACCTCACTTATTAGTTGTGAAAAGAATTTTCAAGTATCTTAAGGGTACAGCTGATCTAAGATTGTGGTAACCTAGGGAATCAGATTTTAAGCTAATTGGTTACTCAGATGCAGATTTTGTAGGATGCAAAATTGACACGAAAAGCACTAGTGGAAGCTGCCAATTTCTTGGAGGCAGATTGGTTTCTTGGTTTAGCGAGAAACAAAAGTCAATTTCCACATCAACTGCAGAAGCAGAATATATTGCTACAGGAAGCTGTTGTGCACAAATTCTTTGGATGAAGAATCAATTACTGGATTATGGGTTAGAATTTTCTAAAATCCCTATTTACTGTGATAATCAAAGTGCTATTGCTATGACAAGTAATCCAGTTCAACACTCAATGACAAAGCATATCAGCATTAGGTACCATTTCATAAGGGAACATGTGGATGAAGGTACAGTGGAATTGCATTTTGTTCCAATAGATCAACAACTAGCAGATATCTTCACAAAACCACTATGTGAAGCTACTTTTATAAGATTGGTAAATGAACTTAGAATGGTTTCATATTCTTTCTCTAAATCTTCTTAGTTTTTGTTCTCATTCATCAGACTTTATGATCAGTGTTTACATATTGTATTATCTATATGTAATCTGTGCTTAATCTGAAAATTCATTAAATGCTGATTGTTATCTGATGTGGATTTAGATACTCTGATAAGTGTTTTGATTGTTCTGTGACTATTCAATCCAATGAGGATAATTGTGCTAGATGCTGACCTAGTAGTCTTTAACATACTAAAAATCCCATGTTTGAATTAGTTGTTTATGTGGAAACTCATTAAGATAAGTAGATTCTGATATTGAGCTTAGTCAAGTTTACTTTATGTATCTTATTACTAAGTCACAAACTAGATTCTTATTTCTTATCTATCAAATTCTGATGTCAGTAAATCTTAAGAATGAACTAAGTGCTAATTAGCCTCACTTATCAAAAGAAAAGAAAAGAAAAGAAAAGAAAAGAAAAGAAAAGAATAAAAGTCAGGTACTCCTTTGAGATCTAGAGTAGAAATATGGAAGGGAAGACCCAAATGCATTGCTGGTATTAAGTAATATGCATTAGACTAGCAAAAAAACTTTCTTGGTGACTTTTCACACTCTATGATTACTGGAGAAATACTCTGATAACAACATAAATTCTGATAAGCAGTCATGACTCACTTACACTGAGAAGCCACTGTAAAAAGGAATTTCAAAAGATGCATAAAATGAGAACAAACAGTTGAGGTGGACTCTTGCATAAATTTGTTCTATAGTAGACATCATGACTGGTGACAGATTTTAAGCATTTTTCTTAGTTATGCCTTATTTCTAAGATGTACTGAAGTTGATCAGACTTTAATCTTTATCTGATATTTTGCTGAATGCACATACATTCACTCCATATGAATGATGAAAATTACTGTGGTGATTAAGTTATTTCTGACAAACAGTTAAGTGTCATTTGCATAAATTCTGAGGACAAGTTCTAATGGAAGTTCGGATGATTAAACTCTGAAGAAAACAAGTCAATATTTGTATGAGGAATCACAGAAAAAGATATTCACTATTTGAGTAGAGAAGCCATGTTCCGATGACTGTTAAAATCTGATATAAGTTAAGTTCTGATATTAATTCCTGATGGAATCTTTGATGCTTACATGGCATTTTTCTTTACTTCACTTATTTGTGGTAAAATCTGAAACAGTCATATTTAAATCAGAATAATTTGGGTGATATAAAAATAGTCATAATCATTATGGGTTAATGGTTAACGTGTATGTCTTGAAAAACTGCATGTGCACAGTAATTGTTAATTATTTCTCATGCCCATTAACTCTTGCTTTAGATCTTTTACTGACTGTTATTATTACACATCAATCTAGGGAGTCGAGGGGTCATTATTTTTACTTGTAATTGTTAAACACTCCTCGCGTCCCTTAGTATTCTATTGGCTATTTAAAATCAACTATTCATTCAGCCAAAACATCTTCCATTTTCTCACAAACTCATTCTCTTTTTATTCTTATCAACAAAAATGGTTCGTTTCAACCTATTCTTGAACTATGAAACCTTCAATATCGAGTTGAGTTGTGATGATTGGCAACAGGAGTGGCATGTCACTGCCATTCCTGAAGAGATCTGGAACTCAGTTCCACAAGAGGTTCACACAGACCTCTTGTTCTTTTCGATGGACTATCACCTTCATCTTGATCGTCTGGAAGAAGAAAGGAGAGAAGCTCTCCGTCAGCAAGAACGGATCATCCGTCTTGCAGTGCTCTTCGTCAGCAGCAGAAGGAGCTAGTCAATAGGTCTTCTTAGACTAAGACTAAGGCTGTTGATGTTAAGAACTTTAGAATAGGACTATCTTGTAATTTTTACATGTAATTGTTAAATTTCATGAAATGTACTCATCTGATATATTAATGAAATTTCCTTTAATTGCAAGATTTGTTCTTTGTTTCTCAAATTATATGACTGTGCATGTTTTAATTGCAATTTGTTAATCTTTACTTCATCGTTTTTAACTTTATCCTATAATGAATGTTTTGATTTAATAATGGTCAATAATAAATTTTGATGATTTGAGGAGAAATTGAAGCACGAATTCATGCATCTGAACCTGTGACAGTTGAATCTGAGAATGTTACTTCTCAGAAAGAAACAGCAACTCAAAGTTCTGATACTTTGAAAAGGAAATCTGTAAATTCTGATGCTGCTGAAGCAACTCCTTCACTGGCAAGGAGATTGAAGAAAATGAAGGCAAGGAGGTATTTGGCTAAGGCTATATCAGAAGATACTGAAGAAGCTGAGGAAGGGGATCAAGAATCTCTGATCTCACAAGAACCAATCTATTGAAGCCCTTCCAGCTCAAGCCAAAGACACTGCTAATGACACAGTTCTTACCCCTCCTGTCTCTCCTATTAAAGCTACAGATGATGCTAAAGAACAAACTGAAATTTCTGAAATAGATATTCATAATTTGAATATACCTGAAGTTCTTTATCTAGAAGCTCCATTTACATCAAAGACACCAGCTCTGGAGATAAGTTCTGCTGATCAGAATTTAGATGATGTTATTCCTGAATCTCCAGTTGCTTCACGCACTATTGAGCTATCAGAACAGAATGAGTCTTCCTCAAGTTCTGATGACAGTGTTTCTGCTGAGACTCTAGTACCTATTCTGGGCAAGGAAGAATTGGTGAAGAAATTTGTTAAAAATGAAGCACCTATTCCTTGTGAGGATACTCACAGAGGTGTTGAGTGGACCAAGAAGTGGAATGAATCATATTTTATTCCATGTTCTAAAATTCTGACAGAGCATATTACAAAAGCTGATGAATTGCTCACAAATTTTGATTTCAAGACACAACTCAAGATCACAGCTCTATCTACAAAACATCTTCAAGGTCTACATACTGCTATTCATGAAAAGGTTGATACACTCAGAGAACAAGCTGATAAGCTCGATCAGGTACTCAAGCTTGACAAAAACAGGTATATCAGACCTATTTCTGAAAAAGTTGCGGCCATTGAGAAAACTCAAGAGAAGTAACAGGCCCAAATTGTTGAGGTTCTGGTTAATCAAGCTTCTCAGAAAGCTCAATTGGATGAAATCCAATCTTCAGTTGAACTTCTTCTTTCTCTCTTACTTCCTGATGATGCAAAAAAGGGGGAGAAGGTAGTTAAGTCCAAATGCTCCCCTACTCAAGAACTGAAGAAAAAGGATGATAAAGGTGATGACTAGGGAAACTCCGAAAAGAGCACAGGTCAAAGAAAAGTTCCAGGAAAATCTTCTATTCAGAACAAGTTAAGTTCTGATGCTGTGAATGCTCAAAGACTGAAGTCAAGTGGTGATAAGAAAAGTCTGATGTCAAGTTCTGATATTCTGATTCAGTCAGGATCTGAAGACTCTCAGAAGTTCTTGCAAACTCTGAAGTTAAAGGGGAAGCTGACTAATGTTTATTACAAAGATCCTAAAATCCAGACACTTGATGAGGAGATAGCAAGAAAATTATTTCTGAAACACAATCCAGGAATGGATTTAAAAACTCTCAAGGAGGAAGAAGCTAGATTTGCTACTGAGAAGACAAATCCTAAGTGTAAAGCTTCTGATGCAAAGAAACCTCCAAGGCCAAAGGAAAAGGGCATTGTGATCAAGGAAAAGTCAAATTCTGAAACTTTAAAGTTCAGAATTAGATCACAGACTGAGAGTAATCCCAAAGACAAAGGGAAAGAAAATATTGATGAACCAACCAAGTCACTGGACTTGAAAACTTCTCAAGATCTGATGAAACCAGTGTGTAAAATGGTTCAATGATCTGATGATAATCTTGTTGGAGATGAAACTGTTCAAATTCTGAAAAGAAGAAAATAAGTGAAGATTCTAAAACAACCTCTGACACTGCTCAAGTTGTTGTTCAGAATAAAGGACATGAAGGTACAGAAGAAACAGCAAATTCTGATCAAGCTATCAAGACATCAACTGCTGACAATGCTCAAGTTGATTTGAATAAATTGACAATTGCTGATAAGAAGAAGCTGTTATGGAAGAAACCTACTCCAGTTGAACCAAAATCCAATATCATGATTAATCAACTTGCTACATTTGGGTTGAAAGCCAAACAACCTAGAGATAGAGATGGATTAGGTTCTGATGAAGAGAAGATTCAAACAGGAGTAGAGGTTACTCTAGGAGATCCTTTCATATTGACAGACAAACCATAAGAACAAATCAAACAAAGGCACCTTGCCAAGGTATTGTCTGCTCAAGTTGTGATAGATGCTCATGATAAGGAGAATCTGAAAGAGAAATTAATCTTATTTCTCAATGATGGAAGGATTTATAGATTAGCTGATTCTGATGTATTAAAGAAGTCTATCAGAGAACTTCAAGATATTCATTATCTTCTGGAAGTAAAATATGATGTTACAAGAAGATGGTCAGAATATATTTTGAAGGCTATAAGAGATCTATTCAGAATCTCTAGTACAAAGACTTCTCATTACAGTCCAATGATTACTGAAGGTGATGGAAGAGAAATTCCTATGCTGAAGAATTCTGCTAAGGTGGAAGTTATTCTGAAAGGAAGATGCTTATGTTATAATGAAAACTCTTCACATCCTAAGGTTATCAGACTTGGTGATGGACTTGAAAGAACATCCATTCAAGCTCTCAGAACATCCATTTATCAAATTGGTGATAGTAAAAAAAAACTGATGCAGGTCAAAACACAGTTAGCTGAAGTTCTGAAGAAAGCTGAAGATAATCTGATAAATGATTTTGTTAAGAATCATTATGGATTCAGATTGATTCAGTGATGTTGGTAAAGCTGGATGTTTTGTAAGTTGTAATTTATAGTCTTATTAAACTCTTATTGCATTTGAAAAATGTTTTTGACATCATCAAATCTATTAACTTGTATATTCTTGCATAATTTACAAGTTGGGGGAGATTGTTGGATATATTTGAGATGTCATGTCTAATTTGTTTCATGTTTAGTTTTCAGATCTTAACTAACAGGAAATATCAGTACTTACTGGAATCATGACTTACTGAAAGTTAGGACTTAAGGATATCAGAACTTAGATTATCAGAAGATAATATCAGAAGATGGATATCAGAACTTAAGTACTAGAGGACTGACAGTTAAGGAAGGAAGCTGATTTATAGGAAAGAAGATCGAAACTAATACGGAATAAGATATGCATGGAAAGAGTTTGAGGACTAGAAGAATTATATAAGATATCTGGTTGATATATTTTAGGAGACATAATTATATTCCATCAACTAGAAGTTATCTTGTAACTGTGTGTCTATATAAACACAGACATAGGTTTACTCTATAAGAGTTACGATCATCGAGAAGATCATATATTATAACCTAGCAGCTCTCGTGATATTTGTTCATCACTGAGAGAGAATGGTTCCATTGTAACATAGTTTGTTATATCGAATACATCTGTTTTCTGTTACTTGTGCTTTAAATTAATTTGATTGTATTCTATATTGTATTCAATCCCCTTCTACAGTGTTGTGTGACCTAACAAGTGGTATCAGAGCTTATCTGTTAACACACATACAGTAAAGATCCAAAATAATCATGTCTGAAGAAGCAGAAAATCCAACCAAGCCCGCTAAAACATATATTTATCAGGTGTTTAGTTGTTATGTTTGTTAATTCCTAATTTCCTATTTCTATTATTTTTCCTTTTAGATTCTGTTTAAACTCAATTTTCTCCAATCTTTCATTTAATTGCTTGATTGATAAATGCCCTACATTGACACTCTTGTCCTTTTTCACTTGATTTGTTTCTCCTGGAACAAACTTCTTAGAAACTGATTCATATTTCTCATTTAATTTAGCTAGCTTGGCTTTACTAACTGGCTTACTTTCACTCAACAAATGTGGTTCCTTGTCTTTTGACGGATAATACTTTTGATCATTCGACGGATAACATTCATCATCCGTCGAATCCACATCCGTTGAAAGTCCTTCAACCAAATTGGAATCAAGTTACTCCTTGCACTTTTTCCAGGCTTCATCACAGAAGGATTCTATACCTTGAACTTTAGTAATTTAATCATGGACATCTCTAGATGATTTATATCCCTTAATTATCTCTTATTCTCATTCAAGTTGTTTTTTTTAAATCTCTTCTTTCTTTAAGGATTCACTTAGTTCATCTTTGGCAATCTTGCACTCTATCTTCAATTTTTCAAACTCAACAAATTGAGTCTCTAACACATTGTTTCTTTCACTTAAAAGCAAATTGTTCTCTTTAATTTTAGTGTTTTCTTTAATGAGAGATTTGAGTGTAACACGTAGATGATATAACCCAGTAGACATGTCATTTATAGCATCATTACACTCAGCTTTAGATAAATGTGCTAGATTAGTGGTGATTACCTCATTACTAGCTGAATTGACTTCGGTTTCATCTGACTTGGCCATAAGTGCTAGATTGAGATAGCTTGTATCATCATCCTCTTCTAGTCCATCTGCAGCCCAGTCATTTTCCTGTATGATGAAATCCCTTTCCTTTTGTTTGAGCAACTCAAAATATTTTTGCTTATAATCCACAGGCTCAAACTTCTTTTTCCTAAAATCAAACTTTCTGCATTCACTAGCAAAATGACCTGCCAAGCCACTCTTAAAACACTTGAATTTAGACTTGTCAACCATGTTTCTGTTTGACTTGGATGCTCCAAAATCTTCTTGAATTTGAGCTTGGAAACCCCCTGGATAGAATAGCCAAATGCTCATCTATGTCATCCATGTCATTTTGACTAAGATGATCTTCATGTTCAGCTACTAGTCCTTTTCCCTTTCCTTCACAAACTCTAGGGTTTGGTGCAGATTCAACAGTTTCAACCTTTATCTCATTCTCCTTTTCTTGCTCAGCAACCAGTGCAATGGATCCTCCTTTCTTTCTTCCTTTCTCCAGCTTCTCATCTTGCTCTATTTCAAGCTCATAGGTCTTTAGAATCCTATACTTTCTATCCAAGCTAAATTCCTTGTAATCTTAAGAATTTCTTAATAAGACTGTTATAGGTTTCCATTCCTTTGGTAGAGATCTAAGGAATTTGAGGTTTGATTCTTTTTTCTGATAGACTCTTCCATGCAACTTTAGAGCATTTTTTAGTAATTTTTGAAATCTAGTGAAAATGTCAGTGAGTAACTCACTTTCTTCACTATGAAAATGCTCATATTGCTGAATCAAGAGTTGTATTTTGTTTTCCCTTACCTGCTCAATTTCATCACATATGACTTGAATTATATCGCAGACTTCTTTAGCAGTTTTATAGTTTATGATGTTGTCAAACATGTCACCATCAACGCCATTAAATAGAATATTCATGGCCTTCTTATCCTTATGGACTTTCCCAATATCTGGATCAAACCATTCTGCTCTAGTCTTTAGGATGGATGGTTCATTTCCTGTAGCATCTTTCATAGGAACATGTAGACCTTTTTCAATATAGTCCACATATCCCTTATCTTGAGATAGGAGATGCAGGTGTATCTTCACCTTCTAATGGTGATAGTTTTCTTTGTCCAGAAAAGGAATTTTTACTCCAATATCTTTTCTGCTCATCTTGTTAGTTGTTGTGATCTTTAAACTCTTTGTTCTTCAAGATCTTGCTCTGATACCAATTATTACTCCCAAACAATCTAACAAAGAATTACAGAATGGGGGGTTGAATGTAATTCTGGCTTCTTTTTCAATTTTAAGAACAGTTCTACTATGAATATATAACTGTGTTTGATTTAGCAATGGTGCGGAATGAAAGTAGTAAAGAAATAAAATCACAAATTAATGAACTACAAGTACTTTAAAACTTTCTGGTCGATTGAACTTTTCCACCAGAGATATATATTAAGAAGAGAACTCTGTGTTATAATGTTGTACACAGCTGCTTATAAGTTGAACTCACGGAGAAATTCTTTACAGATTAAGCTTCTTCTATTTCTCTGGTAATTGCTTACTTACTTGGATAAAGTTCTACTTGCTATTCTTGGTTTATATATCACCAAGTTACAGATAAATAGACAAACAAATAAAATAAAAAGTTTCTAGCCTAATCTCATGCTTCTTCATTTCTCAATCCAGCATCTTTGAATATCTTCAGTTTAACATGGAAATGGAAATGCTTTTTTGTTCTCTAAACCTGAATTAGGATGCCACATTCCATTTGCATACAATCAACGCATGTGACTGTCAAGTCACTATGGCTGATCATCCGTTGAAACTATGGGTGATCATCTGTTGGAACTTCATTGGATCATCCGTTTAAACTATGGTTGATTATCCGTTGAAGCCTAATGAAACATCCGTTGAGACTGTCTTCATGGCAATTAACTCTATTTCATTTATACAAGATTATAAGCCATCTAATATTTACAATTAACAAACCTATCTTACATATCAATCTAGTAGTCATGACTTAAAAACATTCTACAACATCTAGTTCACTAAGGCATTATAATATGCATAAATGTGTTACTAAACTTATTATTACATAAGCTACTCTTTCAACGGATGTTGAAGTGATCATCCGTTGAAAGCTAAATATACACTAAATAATATCTACTAAGTTTTTTGTTTAACTTATCATCAAGTTCACAACATATTCTTAACATATACTTAACTTCTGTAACACCCCTAGATCCGGGGTCGGGGATCCGGGTCGTCACGGTCTTTCTTTCCACAATATCACTTAACTTAATTAATAAAAAAATAACCTCATGCTGTGACCCCACACTAACACACACCACAACCCGTTATAATCTCAGAGATGAAATTGAAATAAGTACAAGTCCTTGAATCCACAATTTAAAAGTTATTACAATCCAAAATGATTACTTGATAAGTTTACAGTTAATTGCCATTATCTGCCACAAGTTATAATTATACAATATTTGGTTCCCAAAAGTAGAATGCCTGTTCTACCAATAGATCTACCTCTGCAGCTATAGCAGCTACAACATCAACGGGAAGACGCGGGACGCTTCCCACGCGCTTGCGCTGGGTCTGCTTGAGTCTGGCCATCTTTCCTAACTGTTGTTGTGTGATGAAGAAATGAAGCAAGAGTGAGCATTACAACTCGCAAGATAATATATAGTGTAAACAATAATGCAAGTATATAAATGGATAATGTTAGGTCACACTTTCACTGTAGAGGGGTTAAATACAGTGTTTATTACAATCAAATCAAACTTCAAGAACTTATGTAACAGAAAACAAACTTTATTTAACAAATAAACTCTGTTACAATCTGGAACTGTTATCTCTCAGTAATGAACAAATTATCACGAGAGCTACTAGAGTTATATTAAATAATATTCTCGATAATGATAACACCTCTAGTGTAAACTCTATTTCTGTGTTTATATACTACACAGTTACAAGATATTCACTAATTGATATGGAATATAATTCTGCTTCCTAAAATATATCAATCAGATATCTTCTATTCCAAGTATTCCATTCTTCACAGAATTCCTTCTTCATGCATATCTCTTCTTATGTTTATCTTGATCTTCTTAACTTTAATCAGCTACTGTCCTTATCTGATCGTCCTTCAGCACTTAAGTTCTGATATCTATCTCCTGATAACATAAGTACCGATATCCCTTAAGTTCTGACTTCCAGTATAAGTACTGATCAGTTAAGTACTGATTTGTTCTGTTCAAATAAGATCTGAAATCTAAACATAAAACATATTAGCCATGACATTATCAAATATATCTAACAATCTCCCCCAACTTGTAAATTAACAAAATATACAAGTTTAACAGATATTTGATGATGTCAAAAACATTAAGTACAAATGCATGAGAAATAGACAAGATAACTACAACTTACAGTCCTTAAAGTTTTTACCAATTCAGCTTCTGATAACAACTTCAACCTGTATAAATATCAGAATTTAAGCAGTTGTAGATCTTTGACTTGGCTTCATCATTTTCTGATCTCTCTGATGTCAGGAGTTGTTCTGAGATAATTCTTCAACAAACATTTCTCAGCATATCTGAGTTCATCAATCATTCTCCGTTTAACATCTTTAAGCTCTGCAGTATCTTCACCAGTTTGAAATATTGCAGCTCTGAGATCATTAACCTTTGCTTTTCCCAACTCCCGATCTAGTCTTATGACATAAGCTTTATTAGACTCTAGATTGAATTCAAGTCCCTTAATACCAAGATATGTTCTGATCTGTGCAGTATTAGGCTTCATATCAACAATATCACCATTGTGATTTCTGTACTTTGGAACATATCTGCTGTCAGACTTAACAGAATAAAGTCTTTTCTGTCTCTGAATCTGTTCCTTTAAGTAGTTTGCAGCAGTCTCTGTTATTCTGTCATCCACTTGAAGTAAGAACAATACATGCTCCAATTCTTCAAAATACTTCAATGGAATGGCATTTTGTCTTATATGATAAACCCTACCATCTGTCATGAAATACAACATGATGTATTCTTTCAAGTAGGTATGGTAAACCATCTGTACAGATTCTAGTTGATTCAATCTTTCAGGAGTTGCTCCAATACCTGGTTCACTCAAGGAAGTTGGATCATCAGTAGTGTTGTGTACTCTTCTTTCATCAGCACTTCCCAATCCAGTTTTATCTCTAGCTTCCTTTCCAGTAACTACTCTTGCTTCAAAACCACTTGAAGTAGTCTTCAAAGATTGAGTCTGTTTTGCTTTAGTGAATCCTGGTAGGAGTGTTTTAGATTTATCTTCTGATATCAAGTTAACTTGAGCACTGTCAGAGGTTACTTGCTTCTTCTGAATATCAGAACTTACAATTTCTTGACTCTGAACAACTTGAGCCATGTCAGAGGTTGTTTTAAGAACTTTTCTTGAACTCAGAGCAAGATTATCTTTTCCATCAGTAATTTCTTCTTCCTCAGGAGGTACATAAGGCTTGATAGGTTCACCAACCTTTTCTTTACCCTTGGATCTTGGATCTATCTGTGGTTGTGATCTAGCCAGAGTTTCTTCAGTATGTATCCTTTCTTTGATCACAATGCCTTTAGATTTTGGAAGTAACTTTTTACCAGAAGCTTCAGATTTAGATGTGACTTTCTCTGATTTAAGTCTGGCTTCTTCTTCCTTTAAACTTTCCAAGTCCATCCCTGGATTTTCTTGAAGAAATAACTGTCTTGACATTTCCTCATCAAGATCTAGAAGTTCATCAGAACTTATCCTTTTACCAGCAGCAGAACTTAGTCTTTTCCCAGTATCAGAACTTGTTCTGTGACTAGCTTGTCTTGATGTAAACCTTCTACCTTGACTATGACCACTACCCATTCCAGAGTTTCCTTGGTCATCTTTTCCATCATCCTTTCCTTGCAGTGACTTGTTGATTTTGCATTTGGACTTAATTACCTTCTCCCCCTTTTTGGCATCAGCAGATAATAAAAGAGAGATAAGTAGTTCCACTGAGGTCTGGATTTCAGTAAGTTGCGATTGCTGAGTAGCTTGATTTGTCAGAATTTGATCAATCTGAGCTTGTTGTTTCTCTTGAGTTTTCTCAATATAAGCAACCCTGTCAAAGGTAGGTTGGAAGAACTTTTTCTTATCAAGTTTCCAAACTTGTTCCTGTTTAATAAAGTTCTCCTGAATCTTGTGTAGCTCTGCATGAGTGTTGGAATGAAGACCTTGTAGATGTTTAGTACTCAATGCAGTGACTCTAAGCTGGGTTTTAAAATCATCAGAATTTAACATTTCATCAGCTTTAGTCAAGTGCTCAGCAAGATGTAAAGCATTTGGAACACATGAAACTGAGTTCCATTCTTTAGTCCACTCCTGACCTGGAGGAGTTTCACTCCAAGGTACTGGTGCATCCCTGATAACAAACTCCTTTAGCAGTTCAGACTTAGGAAGAGTCAGTGGAGGAGTATGTCCTGAAGGACCTGCTTCATCAGCATCTACAGTTTTAGCAGCTTCACCAGTATCTTCAACATTTGCAGCATCAGAACTTAAAGAATCAGTATCTTCTAATAAGACAACCGTATGAGTAGCAATGGAGTCTTCAACATCCTCTAATTGCTGATCTGATACTAAGTTCTGATCAACAGCCATATCCTGATGCTCACCTAAAATCTGATCATCATCTTGATGCAGAGAAGGTGTTAGTGATAACTCAGGAGTTTGAACAGCATCAGTAACAGGTGTTGTGGAAGGATTATTTGTTGTTGGAGCTTCTAAGAAAAGTATTTCAGGCACAACCAAGTTCTGAATATCAATTTCAGCACTTGTGCCTGGATCAACAAGAGATATAGAAGGTGAATTGGCCTTGTCAGATACAGGTTCCTGAGATTGAGTTGATGGAGAAGAAGTGACTGGAGCAAATTCCTTGTCTTGTGAGATCAGAGATTCCTGATCCCCTTCCTTAGCTGCTTCCTCCTCATCATCTGAAACTGGCCTCTGTGCCCTCTGTTTCTTATACTTCCTTGTTGATTTGGATTCCTTGGGAGTTGCAGGAACCGTCATACGTCTAAGCCTCTTGAGAAGCCTAGAACCCCCAATTGCAGAATCCTTCTGAGAAGTTGCCTTCTCAGCTTCATTTACCACAGGTTCTGAAGATGGAATCTGATCCTCAGAATCTGATTCATCTCTCAAAGTAATCCTCCTCTTCCTTTGAGATGTTTGAGGAACAGTCTTTGTTCTCTTTGGCTTAGAGGATATAGGCTTCACAGTAGGTGCTGAAGAAGAAGGTTGAGCAGTCTGTGAAGTGGAGAGATAGGATTTGAGATAAGTTCTGAGGGTAGGTTGAGTAGAATGAGAGGTAGGGACTGAGGTTGATGGATTTTGGTTATGGTGAGTTGGTTGAACGTTTGAGTAAACAGATTTGTAAGTAGCTGGATCAGCATTTACCAGAATCTGTTTTACAGACTGAGGAATCTGTAATTGTCTCACCATTGATTTCTTTGTGTCAGCATGTATCAGGTCGTTAAAGTACCTTTTTGCAACCTTAAAAGGTGGGGTTTGAGTGCTGACTAACTGGGGTTCAGCAGTACAATACGTATAAATAAGTTGACAGAATCTAGCAAAATAAACAACATCTCGATCCTCTGTCATCCTATCCCCAATAAAACCAATTATTCCAGTTGCAAAATCAAAATGAGTTTGATGGATAATAGCATACCCGATGTGCTGACTCAGAATTGGGATGGCATCAAAATTTGAACACTTGTTGCCAAAAGCCTTGGTGATGCAATCGAAGAAGAAACTCCATTCTCTTCTGATATTAGCCCGTTTCAACTGCCCAAGTTTCGTCAGACTCTTTTCATATCCCAAATCAGTCATTAACCTCCGAAGTTCTGATTCCTCTGGTATAGAGAAAGTACAATCTTCTGGAAGATGTAATGCTCTTCGTACTGTATCAGGAGTGACTACATAGGAAGAATCACCCACTTGGAAGATAATACTGGGAGTTCCTCGTTTACCACCATCATCATGAACTCCAGTCCTCCAGAACCGCAGAACTTGTTGACTTGAAAATAATTCAGGCTGAGTTAAGGCGTACCCAACCTCACTATGTGCAAGAAGATCTTGCACAAAATGCAATTCAGATGGAGCTTCAGCATGATCAAGAATTGCAGCATAGTTGTTTGGAACAAACTTTGCTCCATCAATGATTAAATCCTTTGGTGCCATGTGAAAAATATTGAAATTCAAGTATGCCTGTTATGTGTGTGAGATAATGTCTGTATGAAAAACCAACGTGAGAAAGAATGAGAAAGAGAGTAAAAGTAAGAAGAGAGATAAAGTATAAAGAAAATAAAAGATTAAAGAAATCTTCTCTCTGTTGTTCTTATACTTGAAGAAAAATGTTACCGTTGGACACCTGTCAGACATGCAGTAATAACGGATAGTTACTGGGCTCGAGAAAACAGGAATGATTACTTATCCAGTTGCCTTGATTCAAGGAAAAACCATTTCAGTTATCAAGAGACACAGATTTAATTCAAAATTGAAACCGTTAGCACTGATTGAATTATTTTTCACTACAACATTAATATTCTGAAAATGAATCATGTTAAAAATGACCGGGATAATTTCGATGAATAAGTGCTGACAAAGAATCAGAACTTAAATAAAGACAAAATTTAAATGGTCATCAGAATATCAAGCAGGATTTAACAACACAGATAAAATAACTCAGAGACAAAATCTTGAAGTAAAAACAGTTTTCATTAATATATCAAGTCAATACATATATGAAATAGAAATTACATCAATACAAGATTGTCCCTAAGCTTCTAATCCTAACGTCAACAGCTTTAGTCCTAGCTAAGAAGCCTGACAAAGCTGAGGATGAAGAAGAACAGGAAGAAGACGAGATTAAGTCATCTTCCTCTTCCTATCTTCGACAAACAAGATGGCGAGTCGTATGATTCGCTCTTGCTGACGGATACGACGAAGGTGAAGGTCTCTTCGAACGGCCACCAGATCACGTTTGATAACCTCTGGAAATTGAATCCAGAGATTGTGAGGGATGTTGGTGATAGGGTAGGGAGTTGGAATTCCATTCAAAAAGACATGCACAGTCTCATCACCGTAATTGTAGAACCAGCCAAATTCAGCCATTTGTGATAGTAAATGAAAAACAAGACTGAATTTGTGATACAAGTGGGATGAGAAGAATAATGTGAAGTGGCTGTTTATATAGGCAAGAGAATGCCAAGAGACGCAAAGATATTTAATGCTGACAGGTAGAAGTAATTCTACCTCGTCTCCCTAGACTTTGAAAAAGAATAACAGTCATTGGAAAAGGAATGTGCACATGTAACAAGAGTGAACTTTTCAAGGACGAGTGCCATTATGTTTTAACCATAGACTATTAATCTTCCACTTCAACATTTCGAAATTAATCTGAGACTGTTACCAAATTTTATTCACAGATAAGTCAAGTAAAGGGTTAGACTGAAAAATCAGAACTTAGACTTATCCCAGAACTTAACAGTCATCAGAACATAATGTCTTAACTCGAACAAGGAATATCTATCTTAGTAAATACTCATACAAGTTCTTAGTTATGAACGTCAGAACTTAATCATCAGAACGTGTAACTAGAACTTGTCCTCAGAATTTGTGCAGAAGTGACACAATGACTGTTTATCTAAAATAGCATAGACCACCACAGAAATTTCATCATTCATATGGAGTGATGTGTGTGTGCATTAAGCTAAATAACAGACAAAGAGTAAAGTCTGATCTACTTCAGTACATCTTAGAAATAAGTCATAATTAAAATTTTGCTAAAGAGCTGTCATTATCCTGAAACCTACTGATAAATGAGTTCATGCATGAGTTCACCTCTACTGTTTTTGTGCTAATTTTATGCATCTTTTGAAATTCTATTTTACAGAGGCTTCTCAGTGTAAGTGAGTCACGACTGTTTATTAGAATTTATGCTATTATCAGAGTATTTCTCCAGTAATCATAGAGTGTGAAAAGTCACCAAGAAAATATTTTGCTTTTCTAATGCATATTTACTTAATACCAGCAATGCACTTGGGTCGTCCCTTTCACATTTTTACTCTAGATCTCAAAGGAGTACCTGATATTATTCTTTGATTCTTTTTTTTTTTTTTTTTTTTTTTTTTTGATAGGTGAGGTTTATCAGCACTTAGTACATTCAGCAGTTTTACTAGAATCAGAACTTAAACAGATGAGTAGCATTATTCTAATTTGTGACTTAGTAATAAGATATACAAAGTAAACTTAACTAAGCTCAGTTATCAGAATTTGCTTGTGTCATAAGATTTCCACAGAAATAATTACTTCTTTCATGGGATCATTTGTTTATTGAAGACTAGTAGGTCAGTATCTAGCACAGTTATCCTCATAGGATTGAATAGTTACTGAAACAGACATATCACTTATCAGAGTTTAGAAACATATATCAGACAACAGTCAGTACTTAAAGACATTTATCAATTAATGCACAGAATATTCAAAGAGATTAATTCTGTAAATACTGATCATAAAGTCTGATAACATAGAACAAGTTTAAGCAGATTTAGAGAAAGAACCTGAAATCATTCCAAGTTCATTTACCAATTTTGAAAAGGTAGCTTCACACAGTGGTTTTGTGAAGATATCTGCTACTTGTTGATCTGTGGGTACAAAATGCAATTCCACTGTACCTTCATCCACATGTTCCCTGATGAAATGGTACCTGATGCTGATGTGCTTTGTCATAGAGTGTTGAACTGGATTACCTATCATAGCAATAGCACTTTGATTATCACAGTAAATAGGGATTTTGAAATATGTTAACCCATAATCCAGTAACTGATTCTTCATCCAAAGAATCTGTGCACAACAGCTTCCTGCAGCAATATACTCTGCTTCTGCAGTTGATGTGGAAATTGACTTTTGTTTCTTGCTATACCAAGAAACCAACCTGCCTCCAAGAAATTGGCAGCTACCACTTGTGCTTTTCCTGTCAATTTTGCAACCTGCAAAATCTGCATCTGAGTAACCTATTAATTTAAAATCTGATTCTCTAGGATACCATAATCCTAGATCAGCTGTTCCTTTAAGATACTTAAAGATTCTTTTTACAGCTGTTAAGTGAGGTTCTCTTGGATCTGCTTGAAATCTTGCACAAAGACAGGTAGCAAACATGATATCTGGTCTACTAGCAGTTAGATAGAGAAGTGAGCCAATCATACCTCTGTAATCAGTAATATCTACTGAATTACCAGTATCCTTATCCAGTTTTGTTGCAGTGGCCATGGGAGTGGATGCACTTGAACAGTCTTGCATTCCAAATTTTTTCAGCAAGTTTCTGGTGTACTTAGATTGACAAATAAAAGTTCCTTCTTCACTCTGCTTGACTTGAAGGCCCAGAAAATAACTAAGTTCTCCCATCATACTCATCTGATATCTTGACTGCATTAGGTTGGCAAACTTTTTGCAAAGTTTGTCATTTGGAGACCCAAAAATAATATCATCAACATAAATTTGGATCAGAAGTAAGTCCTTGCCATGGTTGAGATAGAACAATGTTTTGTCAATAGTTCCTCTGTTGAATCCACTTTCCAGAAGAAACTGAGCTAAAGTCTCATACCATGCTCTAGGAGCTTGCTTAAGTCCATAAAGTGCTTTATCAAGCTTGTAGACATAATCTGGATGTTTGGAATCTACAAAGCCTGGAGGTTGTTCAACATATACTTCCTCTTCCAATTCTCCATTGAGAAAAGCACTTTTCACATCCATTTGAAAGACAGTAAACTTTTTGTGAGCAGCATAAGCCATGAATATCCTTATGGCTTCTAACCTAGCAACTGGAGCAAATGTTTCATCATAGTCAATTCCCTCCTGTTGAGAATATCCTTTTGCAACCAGCCTTGCCTTGTTCCTTACAATTATGCCATCACTGTCAGTTTTGTTTCTGAATACCCACTTTGTACCAACAACCGATCTATTCTTGGGTCTTGGCACTAAGGTCCAGACTTTGTTTCTTTCAAATTCATTCAACTCTTCCTGCATTGCTTGCACCCAATCAGCATCTTGAAGAGCTTCTTCCACTTTCTTTGGCTCAGACTGAGAGAGAAAAGAATTGTAAAGACATTCATTCGAAGTACCTGTTCTAGTTCTGACACCTGCCTCAGGATTTCCAATTATTAAATCAGGTGTATGTGATTTTGTCCACTTCCTTGCAGATGGAAGATTTTCTCTAGAACTGGATGCTCCCCCATGATTCATGCTGTCTTCGGTTTCATTTTCTGATGCTCCCCCTGAAACTGTGCTCTCTGAGTTGGATCCTTCAGTATTTAGATTTTCAGCACTGTCAGTACTTGGCTTATCAGAACTTGACGAATCAGAATTTGAAGAGCCAGATGTATGTTCTGATGCTTCTTGAGATGTGATAATATCTTGAGTATGCTCCCCCTGCATTGGTGCATCTTCCTTTGACGTAGTCACCACAGTTTCAATAACATCAGAGTTTAATCCATCAGAATTTACAGTATCAGGACTTAGACTGTCAGGACTTGAGATATCAGAATATGAATCTTCATTTTCAAATCTCAGCTTATCATGATCAATGCAATCTTCAAGTCCAGTGATCTTCTTGTCATCAAAAGAGACATTGATAGATTCCATGACCACTTTTGTTCTCAAATTATAGACTCTGAAGGCTTTTGTAGAAAGTGGATATCCTACAAAGATTCCCTCATCAGCTTTTAGATCAAACTTGGATAGCTGTTCAGGATGAGTCTTGAGAACAAAACACTTACATCCAAATACATGAAAGTATTTGAGATTTGGCTTCTTGTTCTTCACCATCTCATATGGTGTTTTTCCATGCTTGTTAATGAGTGTTGCATTTTGAGTAAAACAAGCAGTTTGCACAGCTTCAGCCCAGAAATAGGTTGGAAGCTTTGCTTCTTCAAGCATTGTTCGTGCAGCTTCGATTAGAGTTCTATTCTTTCTTTCAACAACTCCATTTTGCTGTGGAATTCCAGGAGCAGAAAATTCCTGCTTTATTCCATGATTTTTGCAGAACTCTTCCATTATCAAATTCTTGAATTCAGTGCCATTATCACTCCTCAAAATTTTCACAGAATCTTTGATCAATTTATCCAGATGTTTGACATGATCAATCAGGTTAGATGCAGTTTCACTTTTTGTGTGCAAGAAATACACCCATGTGTATCTGGTGAACTCATCTACTATGACCAACGCATATTTCTTCTTTGCAATAGACATGACATTCACTGGACCAAATAGATCAACATGAAGTAGATAATAAGGCTCAAGAATTGATGATTCAGTCTTGCTCTTGAACGAAGATTTTCTTTGTTTAGCCTTCTGACATGAGTCACAAAGACCATCAGGAACAAACACTGATTTTGGCAGTCCTCTCACAAGATCTTTCTTGATCAGTTCATTTATCTTGTTGAAGTTTAAATGAGAGAGTTTCTTGTGCCAATTCCAGCTTTCTTCAGTTGAGGCTCTACTCACTAAACAGATTGCAGAACCATCAGAACTTGTTGAAAGCTTAGCTTCATAAATGTTACCACGCCTGAATCCCTTCAGAACAATTTTTCCTTTAGATTTACTAACTATCTCACAATGTTCTGCAAAGAAATCAACATGATAACCTCTGTCACAGATTTGACTTATACTCAGTAAGTTGTGTTTAAGTCCTGAGACCAGAGCTACATTTTTAATAATGACATTCCCAAGATTGATATTGCCATATCCCAAAGTTTTTCCAATGTTGCCATCTCCATAAGAAACACTTGGGCCAGCTTTCTCCACAAAGTCTGATAGCAGGGCCTTATTACCAGTCATATGTCCTGAACATCCACTGTCCAGAACTAAAATATTTTTCCTGTTGCCCTGCAATCAAAAAGACCACTAATTATTAGTTTTAAGGACCCAGACTTGCTTGGATCCTTTGGCCTTTTTAGGTTTGTTAACATTTGCAGCGGATTTAACATCAGATTTTATGTTAACAGCTTTCTTATCAGAACTTATACTAGAAGGAACAACATAAACTTTCTTTAAAGAAGGTTTTATTTGATAATAATCATAGTACAAACTATGATATTCCTTACAAGTATAAATGGAATGCCATAAACTACCACAATGAAAACAAGGATTTTGTGGTTTGTATCTAACAGACTGACTCTTAACTCCTGACTTTGTAGATAAGGAGTTAATATTCTTATTCTTCCTGCAAAAAGAAGCCAGATGGTTAGAACTTCCACAGTTATAACATGCTTTCCTAGGAGCATCAGGAACAGATTTATAGTTATTGCTTTTATTCACACCTTCCTTTCCATTCCTGTTTTTCCTAGGTGATTTTACCTTGTTTGCATTCTTAACATCTTTCAGCTTATGCTTAAGCTGCTTCCTTGTCATTAAGCCTATGTTAACTTCAGCTGTCTTTTCCTGTTTTAGTTTGTCAGAAGCTAATTCCTTTTTAACTTCTGATTTCTCATTTTCGGATTTTTCAGTTACAAACTTAACAGATTTTAACTTCGGCTTTTGCTCATCAACAGGCTTAATTTCTACAGTTCCTTCTTTATTTTCTCCATAGCCTAAGCCCTCTTTCCAGTTTCCACTGCTTAGCAAATTTTGAGTTGTTTTGCCAGAGTTAGTCCAAGTTCTGATAATCTCTCTCTCCTTTTCTAACTCAGTTTTTAGAGATTCATTCATTTTTAGCAATTCATCCCTAACATAAAAAGCATCATCTCTATCCTTCTGAGTTTGATGAAACATGACTAGCTCTTTTTCTAAGAAATCATTTCTTTTCCTAAAAGCAAGATTTTCAGAAGTTAATCTTTCACATGTTAAAGTTTGATCTCTATAACTAACAAACATGGTTTTAAGATATCTTCTCAACTCATTAATATCATCAGTATGAAAAGCATAAGTAGTCTGAGGTACCTTTGTTTCAGCAGCTTCAGAACTGCTCTCAGAATTTGATTTATCAGCATTTGCCATCAATGCATAGTTCTCCTCACTTTCAGAGTCTGAAGTGTCTGTCCAGCTTTTCTGCTTTGTAACAAGAGCTTTGCCTTTGTCATTCTTGGTCTTCTTGCAATCAGGAGATATGTGGCCTTTCTCACCACAATTATAACATTTAACATTTGCGTAATCTCCTCTGTCAGACTTTCCTCCTCTTCCTTCAGATCTTCTGAAATTCTTCTTGTCAGAACTTATGCCTTTGCTGGAAAACTTCTTTCCCTTCCTGAACTTCCTGTATGCAATCTTTGTGATTCCTTTCACCATAAGAGCACACAGCTTCATCATCTCCTCATCAGCATCAGTTTCAGGCAGGCTTTCAGAATCTGAGTCATCATCACTCTCAGAACTTGATGACTCAGTATCAGATTTTATGATAAGAGCTTTATCCTTGCCTTTCTTTGAGGAAGATGGTTTGGGGGATTCCTCTTCAGCCTTGAGAGCAACCGTTCTTGACTTTCCTCCTTTCCTCTTGCTTCTTTGTTCCATCTCAAGTTCATGAGTCTTGAGCATTCCATAGATTTCATCAAGAGTTGTTTCATCAAGATTGTAGTTGTCTCTTATTGTTGTTGCCTTCAAATCCCAACATTCAGGAAGAGCTAACAGGAATTTGAGGTTTGTATCTTCAAGATCATACTCCTTATTTACTAATGACAAGTCATTCAAGAGTTTGACAAATCTATCATATACATCAGTCAATGACTCATTAGTCCTAGAGTCAAAGTGTTCATACTCTTGAGTGAGTATTGTCTTCCTGTTCTTCTTAACTGTTTCAGTTCCTTGACACCTTGTCTCTAGTGCATCCCATATCTCCTTAGCAGTCTTGCAGTTGATTACCCTGTTTGACATTACATTATCAATGGCACTATGCAATAAGTGACGTACCTTGGCATCCTTAGCAATAGATGCTATATCTTCAGCAGTGTAATCATTCTTTTCCTTTGGTACGGTCATTGCTGCTTCACCTGGAACTACAACAGCGAGCTTGGTAGGTTTGTGAGGCCCTTCCCTGATTCTATCAAGGTATTCTGGATCTGTTGCTTCCAGAAACATGGTCATCCTTACCTTCCATATGGGATATTCAGATGGTCTCAATATGGGAACTCTGATAGTCTCATATCGACTCTGAGTTGATGTCTTTGATGATTCCTCAGTTTTGGTAGGCTTAGTTGGAGTTTCTGTGTCAGACATGATTGTGTTTGGATCTTTAACTGTATGTGTGTTAACAGATAGCTCTGATACCACTTGATAGGTCACACTTTCACTGTAGAGGGGTTAAATACAGTGTTTATTACAATCAAATCAAACTTTAAGAACTTATGTAACAGAAAACAAACTTTATTTAACAAATAAACTCTGTTACAATCTGGAACTGTTATCTCTCAGTAATGAACAAATTATCACGAGAGCTACTAGAGTTATATTAAATAATATTCTCGATAATGATAACACCTCTAGTGTAAACTCTATTTCTGTGTTTATATACTACACAGTTACAAGATATTCACTAATTGATATGGAATATAATTCTGCTTCCTAAAATATATCAATCAGATATCTTCTATTCCAAGTATTCCATTCTTCACAGAATTCCTTCTTCATGCATATCTCTTCTTATGTTTATCTTGATCTTCTTAACTTTAATCAGCTACTGTCCTTATCTGATCGTCCTTCAGCACTTAAGTTCTGATATCTATCTCCTGATAACATAAGTACCGATATCCCTTAAGTTCTGACTTCCAGTATAAGTACTGATCAGTTAAGTACTGATTTGTTCTGTTCAAATAAGATCTGAAATCTAAACATAAAACATATTAGCCATGACATTATCAAATATATCTAACAGACAACTTACTAGAATCCTTTATCAAGTGTAAGGTAATTACTTACTGGATATAAGCTTAAAGGAAGATGAATTTACCAATTACTTCACTATACTTATACCATTTTTAGAAATCTACTTGAACTACCATTGTTCAAAGTATAATAAGTTTCAAAAGTTCGTCCCATAGATGAGACCACAAGTTAAGACTTGAATAGATTCAATCTTTGAATTAATTTTTAAAGGAAATGAAGTTATGAGATACTTCATTCAATGGAAACACCATTATAACTGTGTGACCCTTGTCAATGATTCGGCAATCACCCATTCGTAGCCTTTCGATCGAAATGCTCCGGGTAGTGTTGCAGAAATATCCAACTGGATGATGAACTCATTACGGGAGTTTGTCGCGCCAGGAAGACCACATACGATGATCAGTCGCAGTAGTGCAACCCCACCATTTTCTACATGTAGAGGAGAACCTGTCGGATTTACTTGTCAACCGAACACTGGACTCCTAGGGAATGGACAGTCTTAGCGGAACTTCCGGGCCATTTGGGCCAATATAATAAGGCTGGGCCGGCGCCACTCGACCACTTACACCACTCCTAGTTCAGATTAAATCCATGACTCTGAAACGTAAAGGTCGTCCCCACTTTCCCCAAGTAGAAACTTGTTGATACGGCTCCACCAAAAAGTCGTATCTAGTTGGAAAGGAAAACTCACCGATATTTCCCAGGCGAGGCCTGTTAATGGATTAACTTGTTCCAAGAATTTTACTTCCCGAGTGTTGGGTAAGTAATCAAAAACTCTTTTATCAGAATAGCAACCTTGTTGCGAATATAAAATACACCACAGAGCCGGATCCCTCAGGTTTTGAGCGAGTATTTAAATCCCCTTTGAAAGGAGGATCTTAAATATAAAAATGAGTTTTGGGATCCGCCCTAACCTTTAAAAATCATTTTGAAGACTCGAAAACATTTTTAAGAATGTTTGGAGTAATGTTGATTTAATAAAATAAATCAGTCCCAATATATTAGAAAATATCTGAATATTATTATTTAAATAATATTCCCATAAAGAATAATCTTTATAAAAATAACTGAAGTAGAAGTTGTAAAACTTATACTTGAAATGAATATTAAATAACCAAAGATATACTTATACGAAAGTAATATCTTTATTTGAATAATCAAAAGTGAGTTTGATTATATAAACATTATTCTTTAATAAAATAAAGAATATTATTTAATAAAATAAGCGGAGTCATAAGTCCTCAAATGAATATTCAAAACAATATTCATTAAATAAAATAAGCGGAGTCATAAGTCCTCGAATGAATATTCAAAATAATATTCATTAAGTAAAATAAGCGGAGTCATAAGTCCTCGAATGAATATTCAAAATAATATTCATTAAGTGAAATAAAGTTATTGAATAAACCTTATTCGAATAATAGTTTTGAAAACTATTTATATATATATATATAATATACTCGGGAACATCGTCTCCTGGTTTAGAAAATATGTTCACCTTTGGGTCCCCTATACTAAGGGTATACGCAACTTATGCTTATCTCTAACATAGGTATTATGCAACTTATAAGCAATTGAATTAACAATTAGATATCAAGATTACGAAACAGACATGCATATATACCATATCATCATGCTCCAATATATCGCAAAATTTGCTAATAACAATCATGCACTTATCACAAGATAATGCATATACATATATTTACATTACAACAACAGTATAACGGGTAGAAAACTTGCCTGAGCGACTGGGGGTGATAAATGGCTTGGGACGAGTCTGGTAACCTATAAACAACATATAAGTTGGAATTAAACCAAAGTCGCTTATGAATCTATACTTTAACCAATTAGACCCTAACGTTCGCTTTTGCGTTTAACCATTCACTTAAGTCGCTCGAGTACCCTCGGCTCCACCATTTTTAATAAATTAACCATTAAGGGTTTTAAGGCGATTCTTTCGCGAGTGCCTTACCAACTGCATAATACACTTCACATAAATGTTTCATACTCCAATTAGTCCTTTAAGGTCTTTAACCTATGTTTCAAAGTAAGGTGAGTGGTAATAGTTCGTTCGCGAAACGCCATTACTTAAAACGGTAGTTTCTCCTAAACCGTATATCGGATTCAAATGAACCACATATCAAAACGAAGCTCGTAACATGAACTATCTAATCATGGCAATGGAGTGAGTTCTAGGGTACTGATGTTAAGAGAAAAAACAGTCTAAAGTAAATCAGACATTACGACGGCTATGTTTACGCGATTACCAATTTTTATTCTACTCCAAATCAACCACAAACCAACCAAAATTCAACCATAAAACCAAACTCCATCCCTACCTCACTACAACAGCCCCAACACCTCAAGTTTTTCCAATTTATATTAATCTCAAATATGAACTAAAAATATTCTTAAGTTCTTTAACTAATAACCAAGATTTACAACTCCAAAAACATCACAAAACCAACTAATCTCTACATACACAACAATCAAGCCTCTTATGAACCATAATACTCATGCTAAGCTCTTAACATTCAATAACAAAGCTAGGTTAAGAGATTATACCTTCCTTGTGAGTAGGAGTAACTAATTAGCTTGGAATCACCCTTGAAAGTCCTTATCCAAGCTTAATCTAAACAAAAACTCAAGAACAAAAATTTAAGTTCTTGAAAAACACTATTCACCCTCTTCTTCCATGAATTTTAGGAAGAGATTGTGAATGAATTTGAAGCTCAAACTTATAGGATAGCTATATCTATGCATAAGGAGTATTAGATAATTACCTCACTAATTAACAAGGCTTGGATCTTGGATTTTGGATTTTTCTTCTTGAAAAAAAGAGAAAGGCCGAGAGCTTTCTTGAAGAAAATGAAGTCAACTTTGTATTTTTGTGATTTTGTGATTTGTTTTTCTTGGTTGCTTGCTTTTGTTTTGATTTATTACTTTTAACCATGGTGAATTTTGTGTGGTTCTTAATCAACCAACAACACACTTCTCTTTGGTCATGCTTAGGTCATCATGTTATGTCATCCTCCCACACTTGTCCTCTTCTTATTGGTTTGATGACATCATCCTCACTAACCTCTTTGATTAGCTTCTAATTACTTGGCTAATGACCGCTGATCTGTTATACGGTTCGCTTAACTTTAGTTTTCGTTTATCGTTTGAGGGATCATACCCGGGATCTTATTACTTGGGTTTCCTTAACCTTTCTCAATACATTATATTCCTTTTATGATCCTTTCTTATAATCCTTGAATTTAAATCCTTTTTATCCTGTTACCTTATACTCAATTCTTTCGGTATCTGGTAGATTTTCTGGAAAAATCAAAGTGTTTGAATTTGGATTCTGACGATCTTTACATACACTTATATATCATATAGAGTGCTAATAAGATCTCAGAATAAAAATAAAAGAACCCCTACAGAGTGTGGCATGAAAAGTTTTCTTATTCAGCAATATCAGCAAAAACACTATTCATAAGGGTTACAAAAAAAGTTCTAAATTTTGGGGTTATTACAACTTCTAACACTCTCGTCTTTAAGTACAATAACTTATTGCTCTGATACCGTTTCTGTAATGCCCCCAAATCTGAGGTCTGGAATCTGGGTCGCCACACAATCCTTCAATCATGTTTAACTTGTATTAACTTAATAATCTTATAATTCCATATCATAGAACCCCAATCTCTCACACATACAAGTTATAGCCTTAAAAATGATGTACAACATGTATCATCTGTCATTATAACCCAAATGTACTTTACAGGATCTCAAATAATTATTTGTAACCTCTACATGAAGTTACAGTAATTATTACGAATATCTTATACATATCTGAATGATATAGCCCACCTTAAACTAAGCTTCTAGTAGTTACGGAATGTCTTTGCGTCTTTCACGTTTCATCACCAACATACTGGTTATCTGTTGTGCTGTGACATTTAAAACAAAGCAAGAGTGAGCAATAATGCTCAACAATAATATAAAATAGTTGAAAATGACTGTTAAAGTAAAATAATACTTCCATACTTTATTGTATAATAGGAAGATTGAAATCTCGATGGTATACACCTTTTTCTCTTTAAATCAAATCATATATTTATGCATATCAAAATATCTTTTCAATGTTCTCAATAGTATTATATACTCAGGAGAGTAGCTTTTTTGGTGATATACACCTTCTCATTTTAATTCACATCGGAATTTATATATTTCAAAATAACTTGATAACACCCTCGGTAACTAAGAACCTTGGCTTTAGTTATAATATTGCATAAAAATTCCAAAGTGGAATAATTGGACATTCACCAAAGCCTCTATTAAAGGATGATAAGTCGTATAGCGGAATATTATTATTGTTCTCTACATGTAGAAGGACGACTTCCTTACTCGCGTTTGTCACCCTAGCCGCATTCGGGCTTTATATGCTTCTGCTTTCTCCCGTGTATATTTTGCATACTTCGCATGTTCATCAGTATACATGGAATCTTCTCATGGGGAATTAAATTAGTAGTCTCCCTAGTATGCAAAGTGTTGGAGTCTACCTCTCCCTTCCTCTAATAATATTATCATATATCTGGAACTTATATTGTTCCCCCAGTGTATTGCTTGTTGATAAGTACACACTGATATATATACATACTTCCGAGAGTTTTAGAAAGAAGTATTATGATAATGTGAGTTGACTGTTGTCAACAGATAAATAAATACGGGGGAGTTTCTTTAGACACTATAGTCAAAATATTTAAAATATGTCGAGATAATATTTTTCTACGACCTGATAATATTTAAAATATGTCGAGATAATATTCAAACCTCGAATAATTCTATTTTTAAATAAATATCTGAAATAATGATCTTCAACTTATTTATGTTTATATAAAATAAATTAAATCTTTAATAAATAATTGATGTTTGAAGTTAAATAATTAAATATTTTTTTATTAATACCTTCTCGTCTAAATGAATATTTGAAAAATATTCATTAGTTAAATAACATATAAGTTGAGGGAATAAGATGTTTGGAAAACGTTCAATAAAAGTTCAAAGGTATTTAATCAAACACAAGAGGACATCGTGTCCCTTGGAATATTTAATATAATAATAACAAAATTAAGGAATTATTAACCTCACGTTTCCGGAGTCGTTCTGGGTTTTAATAATTATAACGGCTGACTCTCGGTCTATAATATATAATACCACGCTACTCGCTAACGTAAATATTCTCAAATATAAACACCTAAGGAATACTTACGGGTTTTTATAAACTTACATCGATCTACTCTCGGTCTAAATATATCATTTTCAAATCCGGTATTTTACTATACCAATATTATCAGCAATTACACACAACAACATATCGTGATTGGTAAAATAGTTTAAATAGTTTCATGCATATATTGCAGTTATTCAAAAACAAGTGCAACACAATAGTTTTTGAAAGTTTAGGATTTTTAAACTTTCCTGGAGTCCAAGATATATTCTCCGACTTTCATTCATTCTGGGTTTTATGGAGTTGACTTTACCGAATATTACTATTACGCGACTCACACTCTAACATTTTTAGTAAATCAAAATATTAATATTTAAATATGAAACCACCTCAAGGAGATTCTTAAGTACTTTTAATATTTATCATAAAAGTTTCATTTTAAAACCATGAATTTAAATAGGTGAAAAATATTTTAAAAGTTCGGTCAACTACAAAATTTTACTATTCATACTGCTTTCACTAAAATATTGATTTCTTTCAAATAGTTATCTCAATCGACACACTGTTTTCGCGTGCACGATCTAGAAAAAATTTAGAACAGATTATTTGAAAATGATTTTCTGGGAAGAGGGGTAAAAATTCCGAAGCAGCAGTTTATAGGCAGTAGCTATGCAGTGTTCATTTTCGGTATTTTCACTTTATGCTACCTCGGCTACGACATTTTTATAATATAGAAAAACTAACATCTTTGGCTCAAATTTTAAAGAGGGCTTCCTTACTATATAAGTCAGCTACTGACCAAGTTTCAAAATTTTAAACAATGTTTAAGGGCCTCAATTATACTCTCAAAGTTTGCACTAGGTAGTAGTTTTGTTTTCTCGACTACGTTCACTAAAAGGAACTTTTCTCTTAATCCGTAAATTCTCTCGGCGCGATTTTATATGGTTACAAACTATAAAATAAGACCTTTTACATGCGTTTCTAGTGGTTTTTAAAAATATTAGATTTACCCTTCGTATTTATTGACTAAAACAATCCTAAATACAAGCGGAGATAACGACGGCTATTCGCGTAACAATTCCCGGTTTTAACTACCTTAATTTCATTAACAACAACTCAAACACCAATTCCTTTATATTTATTGCAAGATAATTATATGAATTCTATGAAATTATCACCAAAATTAATCCATAATAATCATTCATCAAAACTAAACTTTTTACAATCCAAACTCAATGACTCAAGTTAGTAATTTTCGGAGTCACTATTCACCCTCATCCTCAAACATTTTTCATAAATTGAAAATTCAATGGATGGACTTGAATTTTGGTACGTACCTTATCTATGATATGGGCTTTTATTAAAATTTAGTGATATTTGAAGCTCTAGAACTTGAGTTTTGAATTTTTTTTTCTTCCATTTTCTTGAAAATCCGAATTGAAGAATGAAATGGGGGGAGAGAGTTGTTCTTGGTTGTTTGCTTGGTTGGTGTGTTGGATGACTTTGTGAACTTTTAATGGATATTTGGCTTGTATAATACAAGAAGCGTGGCTCATTTTCAAGACCTACATGCTAGTTCGAGTATATGACTATCATTTCTACTATTCATTCCATCAACTTACTATTCTTCTTAGTAGGATTACTATTTGATTACAAATCCTTGATTGCATTTTATGATAATTAATTTGTATGGTTGGTATGAATTGCATGGAAAGTTGAATGGATTTATTATATTTATTTATTCACTTACATATTCACTTGGTCGCTTTCTCGTAATCGTGATAAATCCTCGTAAGTGATTCACGGGGTAATCTTTTTTTATAAATCATTATATTTCGTAATATTGTACTTGGGTTTTAATCGCAAGGATTTAAAATCCTTGATCATAATATGATTCTTTTATTCCTCGAAAGTTCACAAAATAAGGCCAGCTTACAATATTGGTTTTCTTCGAAAACTAACGACTTTTACATACACTCATTTGTTACGTATAATCATAATATCCACTCAAAAACTTAAATTAAATACTCGTATATGGTGTGATCAGAAAAGTTTAATTAAACTGCAAGGTTACTATTCATAAAGATCTTTTATCGATGTCAAAAATTTGGGTTTTTACACCAGTCATCTAACATGAACAACCACTGTTTATAAACCAGACATTCCTCCTTTTTCCCTGCACACAAATACACCAGTTTAATTTGATTTTGGTACCCAATTTTTTCTTGGGTCCTATCTTGTCAAATACTTTCTTTGCTTTGTGATCAACTGCAACCCGAAGATTCAGATCCACTTTTACCCTAGGTGTTGGTATTTCAGAAAAGGTGTTAGTATATGAGTCACATGTAAAATTGAATTGACATTTTATTGAATGTAGATGCAAACATGCAATTCATCCCTTGCATATTCCATGGCATACTAAACGCATAATAATAAGGATTAGAATTGATTGGCATGTTACTACCGTTCTGACTAAACACATTAGGCATACTTGGCATGGCACACATAGACATAGGAGGAACATACATGATAGGCATGGAAATTTTTTACAACTATCAGATAAATGATTAACACTACCACACTTGACACAAGTTTTCCTTGGAGCATATTTATCAGGAGTATAGTTGATGTGCTTGTTAATCCTACTTTGCCATTCATGTTCTTCCTTTTGTTCCATATCATGGGCTCCAACTTGTCCTTCAATTTCTTATTGGACAAGTATTTTATGTTGTATTGCTTAACCCTTTTGATTTTACAGCTATCACCTCTCATAGGGTTTTTGCTTACTGGCCCATCATTGTCATTAACCTTGTCCATTTTGCAAGTATTGATATTTTCTTTCAACAAATAATATTTATCCCTTGATTTTTCTTCCTTCAATGGATTATTATTATTTGTTAAGGCATAGTTATTAGTAGAATCATCTTATTCAATTTTCTTTTTCTCCCTTTTCCAAGCATCCTCACAGAAGGATTCAACACCTTCAAGATCTTTCCTTGCTATATCCCTAGATTCCTTCCATTTGGAAATTACCTCTTACTCAAGATTTAAGTACCTTTCAGAATTATTTCTCTCCTCAATATCCTCAACAATATATTTGGCAGCTAGGCAATCTTTCTTAGCATTCTCAAAATCAAGCAACTAAGTCTCAAGTAAAGTGTTTCTCTACAATAACAAGGAATTAGCATTTTTTATTCTAGCATTTCCCTTTTCAAAAGATTTCAGAGTGACATGCAAGTTGTATAATTCAGAACATATATCAATATTAGTTTCCTGACATTCACCCTTACTTAACATAGAGAGATCAGCTGTAACGCCCCCAAATCCAGGGTCAGGAACCTGGGTCGTCATGCAATCCTTCAATCATGTGTAATATCCATTAACTCGATAATCCAATAATTTCATATCACAGACCCCCAATCTCATACACTGACAAGTTATAGCCTCAGAAACGACGTACGACAAGTATCATCTGTTATTAAAAGTCAAATGTACTTTACAGGATCTCAAACAATTATTCATAACCTCTACATGAAGTTACAATAATTACGACTGATATCTTATACCTATCTGATACTCTGGCACACCTGAGACAAGGCTGCCAGGGATTCTCTCCATGACTGCAAGCGACTAAGTCCCACACCGGCATACTGGTTATCTGTTGTGTTGTGTCATTTAAAAGAAAGCAAGAGTGAGCTATAATGCTCAGCATAATAATGTACAGTGTGAAAATGACTATATGATAAACTCACATAAAACATCATATATGATAATTACGTTTTACTCAAAAATAGTTTTCCTTGGTGACACACACCTTCTTATGAAAACAATCCTTTAGTGGATTTTATTATCCTGAGAATACCTTAATAGTAAACCCTACACCTAGGCTTGGGTTACGGTATTGCATTACAATTCCAATTGGAAGAATAGGACACTCGGTGGAGCCACCGCATACGATGCTCAGTCGTAATACGATAATAGTAACCTTTTCTACTAGTAGAAGGACGACACCTTCGTATCCCGGTTATCACCCTTGCCGCATTCGGGCTACGTGTCTCATTTTTGGGATACACATACTTCAAAAGTTCCTGAGTACATAGAGTACCTTCGCCTGAGGTACCTTTGGTAGTCCATCTAGCACATATAGTACCAGAGTCTACCCCTCCCTTGTCCTTTAAAAAGAATTCTATCAATTTCGAGAACTCGAACCACATCGAAGTTTCCCAAGCGTTTTGGTTGTTGATGGAAACAGTTTATCTTACTAAGATATAAATGTATGTATATATATACGTACTTCTGAGATTTTCGGAGGAAGTACTAAGGATATGAGTTGACTGTTGTCAACAGATAATTGAATAAGGAGGAAAAGTTTCTTCTTGAAACTATACTAAATAAGTCAGGATAATATTCTCCGACGATCTAAAATTATGCGAATGATTTTCCGAAATCAGAAAGTATATTTTAAATCAGGATCTATGATTTTTTAATCATAAATAAACCCTTTAATGAATAATAAATAATAAAATTGTAATAACCCCAAAATTTTGAACTTTTTGTAACCCTTATGAATATTATTTTTGCTGATTATGCTGAATAAGAAAACTTTTCATGCTGAGATCTTATTAGTACTCTATATGGTATATAAGTGTATGTAAAGATCGTCAGAATCCAAATTCGAACACTTTGATTTTTTCCCGAAAATCCACCAGATACCGAAAGAATTGAGTATAAGGTGACAGGATAAATAGGATTTAAATTCAAGGATTTTAAGAGGGGATCATAAAAAGGAATATAAAATATTGAAAAAGGTTTAGGAGAACCCAAGTAATAAGATCCCAGATATGATCCCTCAAACGATGAACGAGAACGAAAGTTAAGCGAACCGTAAAACAAATAAGCGACCAAGAGACAAGCTTGTACAAGAAGCCAATGATTGTGACATCATCAAACCACAAGGAAGAGACATGTGGCAATTGGATGACATAAGAATGATGACCTAAGCAAGACAAAAAGAAGTGTGTTGTTGGTTGATTGTGAGCCATTCATTTTTACCATGGTAAATCCTCAAAATAGCCAAGCCATAAACAAAGAAACAAAACAAAAAATCACAACACAAACTTGACTTTCAATTTTAAAGAAGCAAGCTCTCGGCCAAAACCAGAGCAACAACTTAAAACTACCATATCTCCTTCAATACTCACTCAAATAGTATGTTCTATAGCTCTTTGGAAAGGTATTGAGATGGACTACAACTCTTGTTCACAAGTATCATCCAAATAAGCAAGGTAAGACCCTCGTTTTGACAGTTCTTTCAATCTAACTTTTAGAAACTTCAAAACCTAACTTTGTGTTCTTGATTTCTTTGAAAAGATCAAGCTTGTAGGAGGTTAGATTAAGGCTCCCTAAGGCTTCCTACCAACTTAACACCTACCAAGGAAGGTATCAACTTCAAACCCTAGCTTTGATTTTATGATTCCATTAAGTTTTATTGAAGCATTGTTAGTATTAAGGCTTGATCTTTGATTATAAGTAGTTTTGGTGGATTTGTATTGGTTTTGAATATTGGGTCTTTGATTGGTTGGATAAATTGGGAAAACTTGGAGTTGGGGACTGAGTTTGTAGTATGATGGTTGAATATTGTTGTATTGGTGGTTTTTAGTGAATTGATGATAATTTAGAGTGTTAATTAAATTGGAAATCGCGTAAACATAAACGTTATAATGCCCGATTTTCCTTGACTATTCTGTTCTTAACTTTAGGACCCGTGAACTCACTGAAAGATTCTAACCTTTGCCATGTTTAGATAGTTCATGTTATGAGCTTCGTTTTGATATGTGATTCGCTTGAATCCGATGTACGGTTTAGGAGAAACGACCGTTTTAAGTAACGGCATTTCGCGAACGAACCATTATCCCTCGCCTTACTTTGAAACCTTGGTTAAGGCCCTTAAATGACTAATTGGAGTATGAAACAATTATGTAAAGTGGACTAGGCAGTTGGTAGGGTATTCGCGAAAGCGTTGCCTTAAAATTCGTAACGGTTAATTCATTAAAAATGGTGGAGCCGAGGGTACTTGAACGACTTATGTGATTTGTTAAGCGTAGAAATGACCATAAGCAAACGTTAGGGTTCAATTGGTTAAAGTCTAGTTTCTTAAGCGACCGTGGTTTAATTCCGGCTTATGTTGTTGTTCATAGGTTACCGGACCCACTCTAAGCTTAAGTCTACCCCGGAGCACTCAGGCAAGTTTTCTACCCGTTAGACTGTTGTTGTGATGTAAATATATGTATATGCATTATCTTGTGATAAGTGCATGATTGTTATTAGCAAATTTTGCGATATATTGGAGCATGCTGATATGGTATATATGCATGTCTGTTTCGTAATCTTGATATGTAATTGTTGATTCAAATGCTTATAAGTTGCATAATACCTCTGCTAGAGATAAGCAGTAGTTGCGTATACCCGTAGTATAGGGGACCCAAAGGTGAACATTTTCTAAACCGGGAGTCGATGTTCCCGAGTATAATATATATATATATATATTTATATATATAGATATAGTTTTCAAAACTATTAATCGAATAAGGTTTATTCGATAACTTTATTTTATTTAATGAATATTATTTTGAATATTCATTCGAGGACTTATGATTCCTCTTATTTTATTAAATGAATATTATTTTGAATATTCATTCGAGGACTTATGACTCCGCTTCTTTTTTGAATAATATTCTATATTTTATTAAAGAATAATGTTTTGATAATCAAACTTATTTTCGATTATTCAAATAAAGATCGTACTTTCGTATAAGTATATCTTTGGTTATTTATTATTCATTTCAAGTATAAGTTTTAAAACTTCTACTTCAATTATTTTTATAAGGATTATCCTTGTAGGAATATTATTTAAATAATAATATTCAGATATTTTCTAATATATCGGGACTGATTTATTTTATTAAATCAGCATTACTCCAAACATTCTTAAAAATGTTTTCGAGTCTTCAAAATGATTTTAAAAGTTAGAGCGGATCCCAAAACTCGTTTTCAAATTTAAGATCTTCCTTTCGAAGGGGATTTAAATACTCGCTCAAAAATCTGAGGGATCCGGCTCCGTGATGTATTCTTATATTCGCAACAAGGTTGCTGTTTTGATAAAAGAGTTTTTGATTACTTACCCAACACTCGGGAAGTAAAATTCTTGGAATAAGTTAATCCATTAACAGGCATCGCCTGGGAAATATCGGTGAGTTTTTCTTTCCAATTAGATGCGACTTCTTGGTGGAGTCGTATCAACAAGTTCCTACTTGGGGAAAGGGGAGACGAGCTTTACGTTTCAGAGTCATGGATTTCATCTGAACTAGGAGTGGCGTAAGTGGTCGAGTGGCGCCGACCCAGCCTTATTTATTGGCCCAAATGGCCCGGAAGTTCCGCTAAGACGGTCCATTTCTTAGGAGTCCAGGGTTCGGTTGACATGTAAATCCGACTGTTCTCCTCTACATGTAGAAAATGGTGGGGTTGCACTACTGCGACTGATCATCGTAAGTGGTCTTCCTGGCGCGGCAAACTCCCGTAATGAGTTCATCATCCAATTGGATATTTCTGCAACACTACCCAGAGCCCTTCGATAGAAAGACTACGGCTGGGCGATTGTTGAGTGTTGGCAGGGTCGAGTTTTTAAATTGATGTTTTCATCAAATGAATTATCTCGTAACTTCATTTCATTTTGATGATATTCCAAAGATTGATTCTATACAAGTTTTGTCTTGTAGCTTCATCTATGGGATGAACTAATTATAACTTGAACGATGGTAGTTCAAGTAGTATTCGGAAAAGGTATAAGTACATTGGGGTATCTTGTAACTTCATCTTTTCAACTTATATCTAGTAATGATTATCTTATGCATGACAAAGATTTTCAGAAAAACGTTGAGACAAGGCTAGATATATGAGATCACCTTGAAACGATATTTTTATACAGTTATAAACTGGAACTCTGTGTGCATTATACATGTCAGAGGATTTCAAAGATTTTGAGTAGTATATATGTATATATATACTGAATATTTTGCGACTTGTCGCGTTAAGATATCAACTTGGTTCAATTCTTCTTGAAGAAGACTTTCATGAGTACTATGAGAATGCTCATATATTGTTAATTATTATACATATTATTTTGGTGGGCTTGTTGCTCACCCTTGCTTTCTTCTTTCATCACACAACAAAAGATAGACAAGATGAACAGGACCAGGCTCCCAATTCGTGAGCGGATAGGAAATGTTCCGCAGTTTCCTATAGGCGTTGATGCCACTGTAGCTGAGGTGGGAACTACCAATAGGCTAGGTTTTCAACTGTTGATGTACTATACTTATATATATTATGAATTGTAATAATGGCAAAAAATATGTAAATTTATTCAGAAACCCTTTTAAGGTGTAATGGTTTATAATTGTGGAATAAAATGACTTGTGTTATTTTTGGTATTCATCTCTGAGATTTTAACTTGTGGTGTGTGTGTATATTATGGGGTCACAGTACGCATTAGTTGGTTATTTATGAAGATTGAGTGTTATTAAGGGAAATGGAACTCGTGACAACCCGGATCCCCGACCCCGGATTTGGGGGTGTTACAGAAATGGTATCAGAGCTAAGCGTTATAAACCTCAGAGATGATATGACGTTAAAATAATAAGTTCACTAAGATAATAAGAACTCTTTCCAAGTTCATAGTCGGACTACCTAACGTAGTACTGACAGTTAAAAACCCTTATGGGAACTCTTATAAATATCATGATAGAAGCGTAGTTCGTTATCGTATATGGTAGCGGGACTCCGAACCCTGAGGTTGAGGAACAATAACGCGATGATGTTTTATTACTTATTGGAGATCAGATTATGGATCCGATAGAGCGTCCTAATGCGGGACCGGATGATGTTCATATTGAGGATGTAGCGGTTGAGGATGTTGTCCTAGAATGGATTGTTATTGAGAAGAATCCCGTGGAGGATCCTGACAAGAATGAATAAAGGACCATTGAGGAATTGATGACTATGGTTAGGGCGACTACCAGAGGTAGGATTGGCCGGTTACTACCGGAGGTTCCTTCAAGTTCGTAAAGATAGTAGCCCCTTTAACACGCTTACTCGTAAGACTGAGAAGTTCGAATGGACAGAGAAATATGAGAACAACTTTCAAGAACTGAAGCAAAGATTGGTGACGGCCCCTATGATGGCGTTGCCGGATGGAAAAGGAGATTTTGTGATGTGTAGTGATGCTTCACATAAGGAATTAGGGTGCTTCTTATACAGAACAACAAGGTAATCGCGTGCGCGTCAAGACAATTAAGGGAATATAAAATTTGATATCCCCATCCATGAGCTTGGGCTCGTGGCAATAGTTTTTCCCTAAAGATTGGAGGCACTACTTGTATGGAGAGAAGTGCAAGATTTACACAAATAATAGGAGCTCTAGTACATTTTTAGGTAGAAAGAGCTCAACATACGCCAGAGGAGGTAGTTAGAGCTAATCAAGAATTATGATTGGGAGATTCTTTATCATTCGGGGAAAGCCAATGTGGTGGCTGATGCCCTTAGTAAAAAGGAGAGACTCAAGATGATAATGTCTTTGGGAGAGTTTATAAGAGATTTTGAGAAACTGGAAATAGAAGTGAAGGTAACCGGAGCCGGTACCGAAAAGCTGTTTGAGATTGCAATACAGCCCGAATTATTGGAAAAGAACATATTGTGCCAGAAAAAGTGATGAATGAAGGCAGAGAGCCCACAAATAGATAAGAGATTAATACCGAGAAAGATGATAAGTGAATAATGAGGTATTCCTACAGAATTTGGGTTCCAAATGTTCAAGAGCTTAAAGATGAGATCTTAGATGAAAGCTAGTTTGAGGAATAAGATTTAGAGCAAACCCTGAACGTGATAGTTAGGGAGGTCGCCATCAAGATAGAAGGAACCCATAACATAATGAAGTGGAAAATGAGGATTTAAAACATGTAGGATGACCCCGATTATGGGGTGGAGGAGGGAATGTTCAGACTAAGGAAACAGAAGTCGAGTAAGGAAAGGAGACCCGAGACGGTACTCCTATACGATAATTTATGGACCTTTCTAGACAGAACTTAGACTATTATCGCCAACCACCACCTTGAGGAAACAATGCGGTGAGAAATTCTTTCAGGACCTTTAAGTCGCTAAGCTCTCAGAGTTCCAAGGAACAAGCTGACCCAGTCGAGGCAAGAGCCTGGCTAAAGGAAATATAGGAATCATTTGATATTCTAAATGATTGACGAATCACAAAAGACTGTTTTTGTCACTTACCCTCCTAAGAGAGAGGCCACCCGTTGGTGAAAGGCCAAGGAAGGCACGGAGCAAGAGATTATAATAAACTGATTTAAGTTCAGTCAATTGTTTTCAGGAAAGTACTTCCCAAGGTTATGGAGATAGTGTAAAAGCTTTAGAGCCAGAACAAAGGCAGACGAGTATGATGAATTATGAATCTAAGTTGTAAAAGTTGTCAAGATTCGTTCTGAGGACACGAATCCAGAATGACGGGATGTTTGAAATCAATGCTTATGTTGTGTTGGTTCATGAAATAATGATAAGAGAAAGGAAAATAAAAAAAACTGAAGTGGAAAGGAATATAAAGGCAATAGAGTTTGAGAAATGATAAGGGAGTTGGGTATGAGGAAACCCTAAAGACTCGTAGCAATAGAAATAGAAAAGTATGTAATCGTCAGGATGAGGGTGATTCACCATGAGTTAAAATTGATGGTTGAAGGCATAAGAGATACATATATTTTATACCCTGTAAGTTGGGAGGATTCGAGGAAACCTTGAGATAGTTTGAAGGATAAATAATGAGACGCGGATAGACTGAGGAGACAAGGAAGTAAGAAATTAGGAAAATTGGATGAAGGAAGTGACCTTCAAGAATGTGAAGTGTAAGACCGGTGGCTTGATACCCAGAAAGGGAGACGCCAGGTATGAAAGATATCCCAATATTGAGATGACTGTTGAGATAAACAACAAAAGTAAATGAGGAATTATTAAGAAGAAGTTCACGTTGAACACGACCAATATCTTCCAGAACATCCCTGTTGTCATTACCAAATTAGGCAAGGAAAGCGAAAAAAAACCGTTGTTATCTTTTGGAGGCCATATGGATTGACCTCAGTTTGAATAAGGATGCTATTGTGAAATTAAGTATAGACTATCGAAGTGAGAATGATTGAATAAGGTATTCTATCAAGTATATATGACTTGATTTATCCATGGAAGAGTGTAAGTATCTTGTAAAGGTGGAATTAAGGATAAAACCCCGATAACTTGAAATGAATCCTAGGGGAATGCATAAAGGTTGGAATTTCACCCTTAATAGGGAAAGCATGAGTTTTGACAGTATGAATTGGAAAGGATTAAGGTAACAACAACCTTTAAGGATCAGTGGAGAAATTTTTCAGAAGTATATAGACAATGATTCTGGTATTAGTAAATGGTATCTTGATATGCCCTGTGCCTAGGGTGTACCTGATGAAGGATTTAAGGATAACCTTAGAGGTCTTACAAGGAGAAAAGGTAATATTCAAAGTTCTCAAGAATAGAAATTTTGATAAAGGAAATATGACGTAATTATAATAATGCCAGGTGGGGCACGTGTTGAACCATAAGAAAGTATAGATCGACCCAATGAGGGTCGAGATTGGTGAAAACAAGAAGGACCCAAGATAAGAGACGTCCTAAGTATGATCGAGAGTCAGTCGTGGCAATGTTCACATCTAAAGACTAAGGCAATGACTTATGGAAAAAAATGGTGATTTTTTTTCTTCTCACCAGGACTTAAGAAAAGCATTTTCACATAAGCAGTGATTGAAATGAGGTAGAAAATTTATTTGGAGGTGGCCGACACTTTGAGTGTAAGAGGACAATTATAAGCACATGTGCCAGAGGAATACAGTGATGATGGTTAAAGCCGTGAAGGTTGTATTATGGTTTGAAAGATTGACATTTCTTCTGATGATTGTACGATACTCAACCGTGATAGTAGTTTGGTAAAGATTTAATTTATATAATCACCGTGAGCGGGCTATCTATCTTATAAGGACATATCTTGAGATAAGCCAGGACCATATTACGAAAGGACTAAATGAAACTTTGAGCTTCATGTCTCCTGATAAAGACATATGGTTAATAATGGCATTAACCTGCTATCGTTGCTTTCATTGAAACTCTTCTGAAATTTTATCTGCTTCATGTCATATGTGCGTCAAGTTCAGGAGTATTCTTCATGAATCATAAGCGGTGATCATGTTACCTCCTTAGAAGAATTCGATACGACAGGTATGGACTCCGTATGGTTAGCTATTAAGATTCCAAGGAAAACGAATGATGATAGTAGGTCAGTGGTGGACCATAGTAATGCAGCAACGATTCTTTGAATAGTGAGCCGATTACAACTGTGAGAGTTGTAGTGTAATGGATGTTGAGATTGGGTACCACTAATCGGGTTGTGGTGATGTATAAGTAATCATCGGTAGACTAACTAAGGCGATCATTTACCTATGATATATTTATTCCTTCTTATCGATAAAGAGTAGTATTACTATACGAAGAAGGTTACAGAATAACAATGGATTCTAGTAACTATGATGTCTAGAATGAAATCCGAGATTCGATTTTTGATGTCAAGGGAGTTTCAAAGGTGATTGAGTATAAGCTCGAGGAAAAGCATGGGTCCATAGAATGATGGACGGAATAGCAAAAATATTAAGCATGTGAAATGCGATGCGATAATACTGGATATTGGTATAGATATATATGTTTTATTCTCTTGTGACAAACCTCTATAGTTCAGAGGTAGATTCCAAGCCAGATCTTTTGTGGAAGTATTTTTTTTATATATATACAATTCTCTTCAATTCGTTCTTTTCTTTTCATTTTGTATAAGCTGAGAAGAACAACCCTTCCAGAAGGGGAGATATTGCCGAATGACTATCTATCTGTGTGATAGAAGCCTTATAGGATACCATCATGTTGTTTAAATTGCTTGTTAAGTACTAAAGGCTGGCCACCGTCTGTACTAATTATGCAATAGAACAAGTGTTCATGATCATAGTGATCTCTCAATAAATTCTTTTACTTCTACGCGAAGGACCAAGCTTTCAAAGATGGAGGCAGCTAGAGATGAAGTGGTACCAAGTATGGTGGTATTCGGAATGGAAACGCATTCGTGATAATAAGGTTGACGCGGTTATTAAAAAGGTTATAGAATACTAACGAGCAAAAGTGTAACCAGTATAGTATTATGTACGGAAGATAGTAATGACTACGAACAAGAAAAGAAGGAGTATTGAGAAGCAAAAGCTATAGTGCTAGAAGCTATGATGAGAGTCTGTGCAATAGAGTTGAAAGAATTTGGAAAGATCACTTAACGCGGATTGAGTTTTCTTACGATAATAGATCGTATGTCAGGTATCGAGATGTCGCCTTATGAGATCCTTGAGGGAACACAATATCGATCTCCCTTATGTTAGGATGATGTTGCAGAGCGCAAGATGCTCGGACTAGCAGTGCTCCAAAGGACCAAGGATATAATAGATCTAATCAGAGGACGGCTGATAGTAGCCCAAGATGGACATAAGAAGTATGTTGATTTGACACGAAAGGATAAAGAATAGGAAGTAAGGGGACCTAATGCTGTTATAGGTATTCCCTTGGAAATGATGGATGAGGTTCGGAAAGAAAGGAAAGCTAAGCCCATGAATTATTGGACCCTTGGATATATTAAGACGTATTGGGAAGTTAGCATATGAGCTAACCCTACCCCCAAACATGTAGCAAGCTCCTAATGTGTTCCATGTGTCAATGCTAAGGAAGTATCATCGGGATGCCAGACACATAGTGGAGTACGAGCAGGTGGATATGCAACCAGATCTGACTTACGTGGAGAAACCAGTAAAGATTATGAATAAGAAGGAGCAGGTGCTTCGGAACAAAGTGATCAAGCTAGTCAGAGTGCTATGGCAGAATCATAATGTGGAAGAATCAACTTGGGAACTAGATAGCCGCAATGCTAGAGAAGTACCCCCATTTGTTTTCTATTTGATTCCGGGACGGAATCCTTTTAAGGAGGGGAGACTGTAATAACCCCAAAATTTTGAACTTTTTGTAACCCTTATGAATAGTGTTTTTGCTGATTATGCTGAATAAGAAAACTTTTCATGCCACACTATGTAGGGGTTCTTCTATTGTTATTCTGAGATCTTATTAGTACTCTATATGGTATATAAGTGTATGTAAAGATCGTCAGAATTAAAATTCGAACACTTTGATTTTTTCCCGAAAATCCACCAGATACCGAAAGAATTGAGTATAAGGTGATATGATAAAAAGGATTTAAATTCAAGGATTTTAAGAGGGGATCATAAAAAGGAATATAAAATATTGAGAAAGGTTTTGGGGAACCCAAGTAATAAGATCCCGGATATGATCCCTCAAACGATGAACGAGAACGAAAGTTAAGCGAACCGTAAAACAAATAAGCGACCAAGAGACAAGCTTGTACAAGAAGCCAATGATTGTGACATTATCAAACCACAAGTAAGAGACATGTGGCAATTGGATGACATAAGAATGATAACCTAAGCATGACAAAAAGAAGTGTGTTGTTGGTTGATTGTGAGCCATTCATTTTTACCATGGTAAATCCTCAAAATTAGCCAAGCCATAAACAAAGAAACAAAACAAAAAATCATAACACAAACTTGACTTTTCATTTTAAAGAAGCAAGCTCTCGGCCAAAATCAGAGCAGCAACTTCAAACTACCATATCTCCTTCAATACTCACTCAAATAGTATGTTCTATAGCTCTTTGGAAAGGTATTGAGATGGCTTATAACTCTTGTTCACAAGTCTCGTCCAAATAAGCATGGTAAGACCCTCGTTTTGACAGTTCTTTCAATCTAACTTTTAGAAACTTCAAAACCTAAAATTGGAGTATGAAACAATTACATAAAGTGGACTAGGCAGTTGGTAGGGTATTCGCAAAAGCGTCGCCTTAAAATTCGTAACGGTTAATTTATTAAAAATGGTGGAGCCGAGGGTACTCGAACGACTTATGTGATTTGTTAAGCGTAGAAATGACCATAAGCAAACGTTAGGGTTCAATTGGTTAAAGTCTTGTTTCTTAAGCGACCGTGGTTTAATTCCGGCTTATGTTGTTGTTCATAGGTTACCGGACCTACTCTAAGCTTAAGTCTACCCCGTAGCACTCAGGCAAGTTTTCTACCCGTTATACTGTTGTTGTGATGTAAATATATGTATATGCATTATCTTGTGATAAGTGCATGATTGTTATTAGCAAATTTTGCGATATATTGGAGCATGCTGATATGGTATATATGCATGTCTGTTTTGTAATCTTGATATCTAATTGTTGATTCAAATGCTTATAAGTTGCATAATACCTATGCTAGAGATAAGCAGTAGTTGCGTATACCCTTAGTATAGGGGACCCAAAGGTGAACATTTTCTAACCCGGGAGTCGATGTTCCCGAGTATAATATATATATTTATTTATATATATATAGATATAGTTTTCAAAACTATTAATCGAATAAGGTTTATTCGATAGCTTTATTTTATTTAATGAATATTATTTTGAATATTCATTCGAGGACTTATGACTCTGCTTATTTTATTAAATGAATATTATTTTGAATATTCATTCGAGGACTTATGACTCCGCTTTTTTTATTGAATAATATTCTTTATTTTATTGAAGAATAATGTTTCGATAATCAAACTTATTTTCGATTATTCAAATGAAGATCGTACTTTCGTATAAGTATATCTTTGGTTATTTATTATTCATTTCAAGTATAATTTTTAAAACTTCTACTTCAATTATTTTTATAAGGATTATCCTTGTGGGATTATTATTTAAATAATAATATTCAGATATTTTCTAATATATCGGGACTGATTTATTTTATTAAATCAGCATTACTCCAAACATTCTTAAAAATGTTTTCGAGTCTTCAAAATGATTTTAAAAGTTATAGCGGATCCCAAAACTCGTTTTCAAATTTAAGATCTTCCTTTCGAAGGGGATTTAAATACTCGCTCAAAAATCTGAGGGATCCGGCTCCGTGATGTATTCTTATATTCGCAACAAGGTTGCTGTTTTGATAAAAGAGTTTTTGATTACTTACCCAACACTCGGGAAGTAAAATTCTTGGAATAAGTTAATCCATTAACAGGCATCGCCTGGGAAATATCGGTGAGTTTTTCTTTCCAACTAGATGCGACTTCTTGGTGGAGTCGTATCAACAAGTTCCTACTTGGGGAAAGGGGAGATGAGCTTTACGTTTCAGAGTCATGGATTTCATCTGAACTAGGAGTGGCGTAAGAGGTCGAGTGGCGCCGGCCCAGCCTTATTTATTGGCCCAAATGGCCCGGAAGTTCCGCTAAGACGGTCCATTCCTTAGGAGTCTAGGGTTCGGTTGACATGTGAATCAGACTGTTCTCCTCTACATGTAGAAAATGGTGGGGTTGCACTACTGCGACTGATCATCGTAATTGGTCTTCCTGGCGCGGGAAACTCCCGTAATGAGTTCATCATCCAATTGGATATTTCTGGAACACTGCCCAGAGCCCTTCGATAGAAAGGCTACAGCTGAGCGATTGTTGAGTGTTAGCAGGGTCGAGTTTTTAAATTGATGTTTTCATCAAATGAATTATCTCGTAACTTCATTTCATTTTGATGATATTCCAAAGATTGATTCTATACAAGTTTTGTCTTGTAGCTTCATCTATGGGATGAACTAATTATAACTTGAACGATGGTAGTTCAAGTAGTATTCGGAAAAGATATAAGTACATTGGGGTATCTTGTAACTTCATCTTTTCAACTTATATCTAATAATGATTATCTTATGCATGACAAAGATTTTCAGAAAAACGTTGAGACAAGGTTAGATATATGAGATCACCTTGCAACGATATTTTTATATAATTATAAGCTGGAACTCTGTGTGCATTATACATGTCAGAGGATTTCAAAGATATTGAGTAGTATATATGTATATATGTACTGAATATTTTGCGACTTGTCGCTATAAGATATCAACTTGGTTCAATTCTTCTTGAACAAGACTTTCATGAGTACTATGAGAATGCTCATATATTGCTAATTATTATACATATTATTTTGGTGGGCGTGTTGCTCACCCTTGCTTTATTCTTTCATCACACAACAAAAGATAGACAAGATGAACAGGACCAAGCTCCCAATTCGTGAGCGGATAGGAAATGTTCCGCAGTTTCCTGTAGGTGTTGATGCCACTATAACTGAGGTGGGAACTACCAATAGGCTAGGTTTTCAACAGTTGATGTACTATACTTATATATATTATGAATTGTAATAATGGCAAATAATATATAAATTTATTCAGAAACCCTTTTAAGGTGTAATGGTTTATAATTGTGGAATAAAATGACTTGTGTTATTTTTGGTATTCATCTCTGAGACTATAACTTGTGGTGTGTGTGTATATTGTGGGGTCACATTACGCAGTAGTTGGTTGTTTATAAAGATTGAGTGTTATTAAGGTAAATGGAACTCGTGACAACCCGGATCGCCGACCCCGGATTTGGGGGTGTTACAGAAATGATACTCGATAAATAGTTAAACCTCGAATGAGTTCACTCTCTAAAAGAATATTTAAAATAATATTCCTCAATTAGTTTATGTCTACGTAATTATTAATCTTTAATGTTTAATCAGGTTTGAAATAAATAATCGTTGGAGTATACTTCTGCCATAATAAAGGAATAGGTATATAGTTTTTATTATTCGAACAATAAATATAGTTGAGGGAATATGATCGTTGAGAAATCGTTTTAATAAAAGTTCGAGGTATTTTAATGATTCGTAAGTGGACGTTAAGTCCCTTTAAAATGTACTATTACGTTCTTGTAATCGTCCTATAATATCACCGGAATGATTCCCGGGTTTTTATCTTGAAATTACTACCGACTCTCGGTCTATTATAATACGTTACGCTTAAAGCGGAATTAAATACTTTACGATATATACTTATCGTACAACATCGCTACATTATGCGAAAAAGTTCAATTACTACGTATCTTGGCAAGCATGGTATTTATGCAATGATAATAAAACAATCCTTTCACAACACAATAGTAAAATGGAGTTGGGTTCGTAAACTTGCCTGGAGTCCAAGACACATTTCCCCGACTTCCTCTCATTCCGGGTTTTCTAATCAACAAACATCATAATCTTAATCAGTATTCCTACTCTCATCACCAACTTATATTTCTAATAAGTTCAATACTTCATAACTTTCATTATTTGACCGAATCCAAATAAGTATCACTGCTTGGTCGTAACGGACGGTCCAAGTGGTCTTCTAGAATTGACTTTACTGAATATTATTATTACGTGACTTGCACTCTAACATTTTTAATAAATCTTAAATTAATATTTTAATACGAAACCACCTCGAGGAGCTTCTTGAGTGATTATAATATTTATCCTAAGAGTTTCATTTTGATAAAATAAATTTAATTTGGTGCAAAGTATTTCAAAAGTTTGGTCAACTACGGAGTTTTACTATTCAAACCGCTTTCACCAAAATGTTGATATCTCTCAAACCGTTAACTCAATTGATGCAACGTTTTTGCATGCGCGATCTAGAAAAAATTTAGGACACATCATTTGAAAATTGTTTTCAGGTAACAGGACTGAAAATCCCGAAGTGGCAGTTTCCTAACAGGGGGTTGTTTTGACATTCGTACTCCGCGCGACTTCGGCTGCGACATTTTTATAAAATTAAAAAATCAACATTTTTACTTGAAATGTTTATGGAAGCTAATAAAATATATTTCTTACTCTCTTTAAATATTTCATGATTTATGAACATTTTTAGGTCAATCCTTTATATTTTCAAAATTCATATTAGTAGCAGTTTTTGTCGCGTGAACCACTTTTAGTAAAACGGCTATAACTTTTGATCCGTCAATCGGAATCAAGCGATTCAAGCGCCTAAACGATTCTTATAACATTTTTTATCATAAAAAAGGGTTATTTTTCAAGAAACTACAATCTACATTATCGGGACTTTCTGCAGAAACTTAAAATTACGTTTTGTTCGTTTTAACGAGATTATGTTTACGATCGGGGTTTCGTTTACGCCCTAAATCTTTATACTACCACCAACAATAATCATATCATCATCAACACACTAACTCCTCTCAAGAACATCATGTTCTTGAGGCAAGAACAATCAACCTTAAATCTACTTAGCTAAACATCAAGATTTCAACAACATCACCTTCAAAACTAGGTTTATAACTTCATACTAAAAGGATCTTGAAATTGAATCTTAAATAAAGTCCGGTCAAGGATTTTTACCTTTATTGAAAGCTTGAGATGTGGTCTTAAGGATTGTGGAGTCTTGGAAGTGCTTGGTATGATTTTTGGAACCTAAAACCACCATGGAAATCAAGAAACCAAAGAAGGGTTACTATTCATACTATTCACTAGTAACTTTCTTGATTTTATTTCCCCCATCAAACTTTGATAAAATGAGATCAAAGAATTATCTTACCTTATTTTGGTTGATAGGAAGCTTGAGAATTAATGGGAGGATTTAACCATGGCTAGAACTTTAGATTTTGATTTTGAATTCCTCCCTTGATGAAGAAGGCCGAATGGAAGAAGTGAAGAAAGGGGGGGTTTATACTTGCTTCCTTGGTTGCTTCTTGGTTGTCTCTTGGTTTTTTCTTGGAAATGAGGTTGTTATAGATTGTAGTTGATTTTTATTCCTTAGTATATATGCTAGGATTTGATCTTGGTGCCAATCTTGGAGACAAAACTAGCTAGCCTTTGTAGTTTACAAGCTAAGCTACTTAACTTAGCTCTTTAGCTTACTATTTGCTAGCCCTTGGTTGATCATCCTATACCTTAGCTCACTATTTGATAAAGTAACCATGGTTACTTTCTTACCATGGTTAGTTAGTGCGTTATATTTATTTAATCGTCTACGCGTTCGCTCGGTCGCTTAAACGTTTTCGAAATACTTTCTCGTAAATGGTTCGCGACGTAATTCCTTTCATATTTATTCCTTTTGTTTTGAATTATCATTCTTGGATATAAATCCGCAGGGTTTTAAATTCGTAGTTATATTGTGATTCCCGTAATTCTCGATGATTCATAAATATGGTCATTTTCCAAAGTTCGTTTTCTTCGAAAACTAATAGTGTTTACATATACTCATTTGGTACGTATAATCAAAGTATCAACTCCGAAACTCATTTTCTCATGCACTACATAGTATGGGCTAAAAAGTTTTCCCCATCCGTCAGGGTTACTATTCATTAAATGTTTTTTACAAGGTCTCAAAAATTCAAGTTATTATATTACTATTCATAAATGTCTTTTACCTATGTCAAAAATTTGGGTTCTTACATCAGCTGTGATTACTTGACTGCTTCATGTGGTTATCTTTGAGTCATCATCTTTTGCCACAAGTGACATATCTAGAAATTCTTTGTTCAACTCTGGAATCTGGGCATCTACCTCCCTGTTTACCATGGTTGATTGAATTAGCTTCAAGATATTTAAACCTTCTGTTTATTGAAGACTTTCTCTGATACCAATTATTGTCCACTAACAATAAACTTTGATTAATTTGTAGAAGGGGGGTTGAATACAAATTAAAATTTTCAATTGTATTTGCGAAATAAAAACTGAACACAGATATTCAAAATTTTTCAGGTGGTTTGTTTTTTGACTTGCCATATGAGTTTTTAGCAAAAAAAAATCTGTTACGATTACAAAGTAATCTCACATCTGTAGTTTACAGTGTATTACTCAGAGAAGGATCTCTCTCTCTCTCTCTCTCTCTCTCTCTCTCTCTCTCTCTCTCTCTCTCTCTCTCTCTCTCTCTCTCTCTCTCTCTCTCTCTCTCTCTCTCTCTCTCTCTCTCTCTCTCTCTCTCTCTCTCTCTCGCTCCCCTCTCCCCCTCATCTCTCTCCCCCTCCCCTCTCTCTCTCTCTGGCACTCAAAATGTAAACCTTCTTAAGTGAAACATCTGTTACACCTTATTTTATATACCACCAAGCTGCAGTGCTTTCTAGATAATACATAACACGGTCTTCTAGGTCTAGCAAGATTGCTTCTCCATTCTTTCCCGTGAGGTCTTGACAAATGAGGCTAAAATTTATCTTGATATTTTGCTTTGAATATCTCTCCAATTTTTTAAGCATGGAAATAAAATGTTTCTTCTTCTTCAAAATCTAAGATAACATGCAAAGTTTTGCTTGGTTTTAATTTTCTTTACTCAGATATCCATCAGACCATATTTTATGCCAGACTCAGGACTTGACCAATGACAAGTAACTATCACAAGCTATATGAGTTCCCTTAGTCATTGACAATCACTGGATTAACTATTGATGGGTTGATGTAGTAAGCTATTGATGTTGAAGCTTCACTTAGCAGTTGGTAGTTTATCCATTGAGTCAATATGACTTATGAATGAATAACATCATTATTATCTACTTCAAGAATCTCACAGAAAATATTACAAAAACCACATTAGTTGATGGGAAACTCCTTCAACGGCTATCCCTTGGGATGGCTAGCCATTGAAGGCTACAATTTGACTTAACAACATAATTATTCCATGTGATTTTCTTATCATCAAGATTCATGTTTGATTCCTAACATAGTATACCTATACTATACTATTATTAGCAGAACACCCTTCGACCAGTTGTTTGGTACAATTCTTGAGTTAGATAGGAACTTAGATTGATTAAAAGCTGTAAGATGCAATAACAAAATGATATTTCATATACTAAAACTTAAACTATACTATCATTGATTCAGGATTCGAATTCCGTTAACAACAAATTTTAGTTAAACTTTTATATTCTTTATTTTTATATTTTATAGTTTCTAAACAATTTCTACATGTTCAAGGTTTGGGTCCCGTTAATAACATATTATTTTTAGACTTTATATTATGTATTTTCCATTAGGACTCAAAATACCATAAAATATAAATTACTATAACTTATCTTCTTTAATTTATTATTTAATTATTGAAAAAATAGATATTAAAATATAAATAATATTAAGATAAAATATATAATAAAAAATCTTTCGTGCTTAAACGTAAACAGTGCCTCACACGGGTTATAAGCTATTGTGTACATCTCAACAACATATTATGTGTTTAGTGATTTTTTTACGAATTAAATGAATTTAGTTATTTTATGGCAAATACGATGAATGTAGTACGATTAAGATTTCATATTTAGAGCCATATATAAAAAAATATAAAAAAAATTAAGTTACAGAAAGAAAAAAGAGTGGTAAAGTGAAAAAACCTAATGTAAATTGTATATATTATCTATATATACTATACTATGACCCTCATTTTAGTTTCTTTTGGTTATCTCTTTCAATCAATAATAGGAATCGATATATCCAAATATTAATATATTTTGACATCTATGAAACAACATTGATTATGTCAATATATTTTCTAACCCTCCCCTCAAATCCTTTTTAAGTGTACTATTTCTTACATTATTTGGGCTTTCATAAAGCCTTTAAAGGTTATAAATTTGTTATGTTACGGCCCACACTACTTACTATGATACTTACTTATGATATAAAATCTTATTCAGAGTTTACGCTAAGCATGACATACTAGTCATATTGAACCATCAAAATAAAGATGGATTAAAATATCTCACATAGCTCCCACATCAGGAACGCCACTGGTTCAATTTTGAAAAAACGTAACTACAAGTCTTGATTACACACTACATTGTTTTAAAAGTCTAAATTTAATATTACAATCCAAAAGTTCACATTTATGAATCCTTCATTTCCAATCATACCCCTTGGTCACTACCTGCACAAATTGTTGCCTATAGTCATGCCTTGAACCACCGGTCTGCTTATCGGCGGTCTGAATGTTTCTCACCATATTCTGATCTAGCTATAAGATTAAATAAAATAGGATTGAGCATAATATCAAAGAAAAATCAATAGCGATGATAATATGAAATGAGATCAAAGTATCAAAGCATAATTATTAATGGATAAGCAAGAGTAAAAATTGAATTATGAATTTTGAAAACTAACTCAGTGTTACAAGCAAAGATGGGTGATCAGCCCACGTCAGAGCTCCGAATCACATATCCAATTTGTTTCTCAACTGTATAGGATCATCTCGGCAATATTGGCCTTATTTATTTTAATAATTAAAAAGACCGACGCCTCGGTCATTAAAGTTCCAATTTTAGTTTCCATTAAGGATACCTAATTGAATATCAAAGTTGTGTTTAAGCATAAAAGCATAGTTATTCTTTTCAACAAGGGTTCACTATCTTAAGAAAATCATAGTTCAACTTAGAGTATTTTTTGATAACTAGTTTAGGAATTTAGAGTATGGGTTATGTTTAAGAAAACAAGGTTACATTTTAAGCGAGAGATAATGTTATCAAGTATACAGGATCGAACTGGGTTTAAAATGATACTATGCGGTGAGTAATTAAGGTTCATTATCTCGTATTCCAGTCAAGAAATTCAAGTTAATTAAAGTTTAGAGATAGGGAAATAAGTAGACAAGTGAGTTTATACACTTGCCTGGATGTCGACTGAACGACTATCACTTTACTTCTCCACGTCTTGCTTTCTGAACTTCCTATGCGTGACTGTATATAACAATACTAATCGGTAATACTCTTTCCAACTTTTACCCTTTCGTGGTAAATAAATAAATGATAAATAAATAATACTAAAATAGTAATATACAATATAAAATAATGATACAATATTAACCAGGTACTTTATTAATCTCGAAATAAGATTACATTAATTGGTTTTACACATAGCACGTAATTCAATCAGCACATACAATAATATACATACACGCGCGTGCGCGCGCGCGCACACACACACACAGACACATATATATATATATATTAATATTAACTCGATTACTATGACTCGCATTAACCCGTTAACATGCACAACTCTTATTTCACATAATTATGAACTTAAACTTATAGAAATTCACTATCATATAATAGCAACACATTATACTCTTTTTATTCTACAATTTCTAACAAAATTTCAGCATGACCTATTCGTATATATGACTAACCCATTATTCAATAATCAACCACAATTTAACCTTCTAATCAAAACTCATGAATCCACCATTCAATTTTATCTTATCAACCTCAAACTTAACATGCAGATCAATTACATTATATAACGATTACCTATTACTTAATATAACATCGAACCATCAAACCAAACCGAAAATCACAATTTAGACTGGATATTTAAATCTGAACTCCTCAAGTTATAAATTTTTAATCAAAAAATAAACTTTCAACATCAATATTATACTAGCATATATCACAATCTATCATCCTTATAAGAATCAAGTAATATCAATCAAATTCAATTAAAACAACTAGAATCTATCATGCAATCTTAACTAAATTTGTATAACTAATAATCAACCCAGTTATTCCTTCAAAATACAACAAGAATTATAGAAGGGGGGTTGAATGTAATTCTGGCTACTTTTTCAAATTTAAAAGAAAGTTCTAACTTGATAAATATAACAGTGTTTGATTAGCAATGGTGCGGAATAAAAGGTGATAGAAATCAAAACACTAAGTAATAAAAACACAAGCTTTTAAAACTTTCTGGTAGATTTGTAAGTATCCACCAGATATATATATATATATCAAATGAAAACCCTGTGAAGCTTTGAATAACTCACAGCTACTTACAAGTTTGAACAACTAAACTACAGAGAAATGCTTATTGGATACAGCTTGATATTTTTCTCTGAAAATAGGCTTGATTAGTTAATTGTTCTACTTACTACACTTGGTTTATAATCACCAAGTTTACATGATAATAAGACAAGATAACAAAACAAAATATATCTAGTCTAACTCCATGCTACTTCACTACTCTATTCCGGCATCTTTGAATATCTTCACAATTGTATGGAAATGGTAATGCTTCTTTGTTCTCAAATTCCTTCTTAACAGGCTACCACATTCCTTTTGCAAACACCCAATGCATGTGACTGTGTTGTCACTGTCAACAGCTATTTGAATTTGATCATCCATCAGGACTATGCTTTACATCTTTTGGGAGCTTTGTTGATCATCCGTCGAGAGTCTTTGTGAACCATCCGTCGGGAGCCTTTTATGTCACTTGACTCCATTTTATTTATACAGAATTACAAGAAATCTTGTATTTACAGTTAGTCACCTTATTCTGTATATCCACTAGCAGTCAACATGACTCATATACTCCTACAGAATCTACACAATGATGCTTGCAGAAATGTGTTACAATTCTTATTTGTTACATAAGCTACTCACTCGATGGATGTCAGTTTGTCATCTGTCGGGACTATAAAGTTCATTCGTCAGGACTATATTTGATCATCTGTCGAGTGCTACAAAATTCACTAAGTTAAATCTACTAAGGTGTTTTGTTAATTTATCATCAAGTTCACAACATATTCCCAAAAATCTCCCCCAATTTATATCTACTGGAATTGTAGCCATAAATTAAGAGAAACTTGATGATAATAAAACACCCTAAAATATAGATTAAAATGTTGTAGATAAAACTGAAAAGTGCTACAGTTCTTATTGAAAATTGAACAAAGCAAAGTGTACAAAGAGTTCTCACAATTATTATCAAGGTGCACATCTAGTCTGAGCAGATATTTCTATTTCCTTGATTGTCTGTATTTCTTCCCAACTTCCTGTAGTTTTCTTCTATTTGATTCTGGAGTTGTCTGTGCAATTCAAGTTCATCAGCTTCAGATAGATCCAACATTTCTTGCATTTCCAATACAGTCTCATTACTAGGGATACTCAATTGGTCATCCAGTCTGAAGAATCTTTTAACTCCCTTATCATCCATGAATTCCATCAGCCAATAAGGCCTCAAATGCACTCTTTTCCCAGTGAAAGGAATTGATAGAGTTTTTGGAAGTACATCTTTTGTTTTATTACTCCTTAGCTCTTCAATCTTCTTCAGAACCAATCTCCTTGCAGTCACATTGAACCCAAAGTTCTTTTTGAAAGATGAGTAGATCTTTATTAGTACAGATTGACTTTCTTCTAGAATCCTGTGAAGAGGCCATGTGATTTCTTTCCCTGCCTTGTACTTAAACACTAATCCTTCAGGAAGATGTCTATGAGCATCAATTCCTCTTACTTCTACCAGTTTATCCAAGTAGAGGTTTAAATATGAAAAGTCCTTGATGTCACAGATGTATAACAGATCTTCCTTGTTGACTGCAGATTTAGATTTGGTTAGGGTCTTGTTTTCGAGAGTTACAGGCTTGCTTATCTTGGTAGCTCTTATCTTTGTCTTCTTTGGCTTGTTGAAGATAGGTAAGTTGAACTCAGGAATTGGTAGACTTTCCCAGTCTAATGGCTCATCCTTTGGAATTATAGGCTCACCATGAAAATTATTAGTTGGATCCACCTTGAATTCTTCATGTGCCACTGAGGGCTTGGATGTCTGAGTTGAAGTTGCAGACTTTTTGGGAATGTAGTTTTCCATTTCCTTATCACTAAAGTCCAATTTTCTCTTTGAATGAAACTTGCATCTGAATCTTCTTTTCTGTTATGGTTCCTGTTGCATTTTCTGATCTTGAGGTTCAACAATCACAGATGGGTGTGTAGAAATCTCAGTTGTAGTCTTCACAGCTTGAAGTTTGGCCATGATAGCAGCTTGTTCCTTCTTTTGCTTGAGCTTCTTAGCATCTAAGGCAGCCTACTTCTTTTCTTTCCTAATTTTTTCCTTCTCTTCCTTCTTAGCTTCTACAAACAGAGGGTGTCCGGCAACCACAAAGATTTCCTTACCATTTCTGTAAATTTTGGCAAATCTTCTTTTGAGTGCTAAATCGGTTGGATCTTTGAAAAATGCAATTGACCTAGCCAACAGCTTCTTCTCATCTGGCCTAGGTATCTCTCATACACAATATCTACATGATTTTTGTCTGAGAACTTTGAGTAATATTTTTTAGGCTTCAGAATCATATTTGCTTTGGTGATTTAATGCAAGAAGTTTGGCCTTTTTTCAAGTTTCCTAGACTCATTTCATGCACTGAGATGTGTTTGACTTGAGAATGGTGATGAAAAGTTTTGTCTGGCTTCTGTAGCTGACCAAATTTCTCCTGAATAGCTGCATCAATCTTTTTCCATTTGTCATCTAGTTCCTTCTCAACAGTTGCAACATCAAGCATCTTTGGATTTGTCTTTGAATCAAGTTTAGCAGCTGCTATTTGGATCAAATCAATGCTGTTCAATATTGGTGGCTTTGGCAGAGTAATTTCTGGAATAATTACTTGACTGATCTGAACATTTATCACATGTTTCCCCTCATTAGTTGGCCCTGCTTGACTGACTTGGATCATTGATTCTTTCTCCCCCTTTTTGTTATCATCAAGTATAGTGGAGGTGGAGGTTTGTGCAGCCACCAGCTTTTGCAGCAACTGATTTGCTTTGCTTAATGAAGATGAATAGCTGTTAGAGAGGCTTCCATTGCAGTCAGTCTTGTATCCAGGGAATTCACCTTAGTGGCAAGATCAGAATTGTATTAACTCGAATTTTTAAAACCTTGTAAAATGTTAAATGAATAGTAACACAGACAGACGGGAAAAACCTTTTAGCCCACACTATGTAGTGCATGAGAAAATGAGTTTCGGAGTTGATATTATGATTATACGTACCAAATGAGTGTATGTAAACGCTATTAGTTTTCGAAGAAAACGAACTTTGAAAAAACGACCATATTTACGACTCATCAAGGATTACGGGAATCGCAATATAATTACAAAATTAGAACCCTACGGATTTATATCCAAGTATGATAATTTAAAACATAAGGAATAAATACGAAAGATATTACGTCACGGACCATTTATGAGAAAGTATTTCGTAAACATGTAAGCGATCGAGCGAACGCGCAAATGATTAAATAAACGTAACGCACTAACTAACCATGGTAAGAAAGTAACCATGGTTATTTTATCAAATAGTGAGCTAGAGATAGGATGATTAACCAAGGCTAAAAAAATAGTGAGCTAAAGGGCTAAGTTAAGTAGATTAGCTTACAAACTACAAGGCTAGCTAGTTTTCTTGTCCATGGAATTGGCAACAAGAATAAACTAGAAGATATCAATTAATATAAGATATCACAATCTATCACAACCTCATTTCCAAGAAGCAACCAAGAAACAACCAAGAAGCAACCAAGGAAGCAAGCATAAAAACTCTCCCCATTTCTTCATTGTTTCCATTCGGCTTCTTCTTCTTCACCAAGGAATTCAAAATCAAATCTCCGAGTTCTAGCCATGGTTAAATCCTCCCATTAATTCTCAAGTTTCCTAACAACCAAACTAAGGTAAGATAATTCTTTGATCTCTTTCTATCAAGGTTTGATGGGTGAAATAAAATCAAGAAAGTTGTTAGTGAATGGTATGAATAGTAACTTTTCTTTGGTTTCTTGATTTCAATGGTGCTTTTAGGTTCCAAAAACCAAACCAAGTACTCCACAGAATCCACCATCCTCACGAACACATCTCAAGATTTCAAGAAAGGTAAAAATCTTTGACCCATCCTTAGTTAAGATTTAAGTTCAAGATCCTTTTAGTATGTAGTTGTAAACATAGTTTTGGTGGGAGTATTGTTGTAATCTTGATGTTTAGCTAAGTAGATTTAAGGTTGATTGTTGTTGTCTCAATAAAATGATGTTCTTGAGAGGATTTAGTGTGTTGATGATGATGTGTTTATTGTTGGTGGTAGTATAATGATTTAAGGCATAAAAGAAACTCTGATCATAACCGTAATCTCGTTAAAACAAACAAAACATAACTTTAAGTTTCTGCAGAAATTCCCGAAGATGTAAACTGTAGTTTCTTGAAAAATAACCCTTAATTATGATAGAATATTTTATAAGGATCTTTTAGGCGCTTGAATCACTTGATTCCGATTTACGGATCAAAAGTCATGGTCGTTTTACTAAAAGTGATTTACGCGACGAAAACTGCTACAAATTACGAACTTTGAAAATATAAAGGATCAACTTAAAAATGTTCATAAATCATGCAAATTTTACAGAGAGTAGTAAGTTGAGTTTCCTAACTGTCATAAAGATTTCAAATGAAAATAATGATTTTTCAATTTTATAAAAATATCAGAGCCGAGACCGCGTGATTAGAAACCGTAGAGTCCATAAGCGGAGCCGACGACGAAAATGAAAATGGACTTTAGATACTTTGAAAAAGGAAGCGACCATAATGTGAATAAGGACTTAAAGAAATTATAAGGATAATATAGGTTGAGAGGGTGCATAATGATTAGCGTATGAGTGCGGGTAGTCGTAAATTAGAACGGGACCTAACAAAAAGACTTGTGTTTATGATTATAGATTTCCGAACGGAACCTAGAGCATCCTCCACCTCAAGATACCCAGGAAAGTTTTCAAACCCTACCTTTTAAGGATTGTTGTGTTGTGAATATTTTACAAAACTGTGATATATGCATGAGATTGCTTTAAACTGTTTTACGAAGTTTGAGATGTATTACATTACTCTATTGTTGATAATTTCTAGTATATGTTCATACCGAGTTTGAAATGTTATATATAGACCGAGAGTCGGTCGGTGTAAGCTTATAAAAACCCGGAGGTATTCAAAAGGAGTTTATAATTAAGAATGTTAATGCTAGCGAGTAACGTGGCGTGTATATATTTTAGACCGAGGATCGGTCAGTAAAAATTGATGAAAACCCGGAAGTATTCCGGAGGTGTTTTATTTAATAATACAAACGCTATAGTAGAGCGAGATATATAAGTTATAAGACCGAAAGTCGGTCAGTTTTTATAAAGTATAAACTCGGGAATCATCCCGGAGATGTTTTGGATCATTAAAAGTCCGTACTTATTTTATTCCAAGGGACTCGATGTCCACTTACGAAACATTAAAATACCTCGAACTTTTGTTAAAACGATTTCCCAATGAACATATTCCCTCAACTATATTTTATGGTTCGAATAATAAATACTATATACCTAATCCTTTATTATGGGAGTAGTATACTCCAACGATTATTTATTTCAAACCTGATTAAACATTAAAGATTATTAACTACGTAGACAGAAACTAGTTGAGGAATATTATTTTAAATATTCTTTTAGAGAGTAACCTCATTCAAGGTTTAATTATTTATCGATTATCGTGTAATAATTATTATTTATTAAAGGGTTTATTTATAATTTAAAAATCATAGAACCGAATTTAAATTACTTTCTGATTTCGAAAATTATTCGAATAATTTCAGATTGTCGGAGAATATTATCCCGAATTATTTAATATTTTGAATATATTTTCAAGGACAAACTTTTCTCCCTTATTTAATTATCTGTTGGCAACGGTCAACTCACATCCTTAGTACTTCCTTTGAAAACTTTCGGAAGTACATATATATATATATATATAAAGTAAAGCTATGCCTATCAACAAGCAAAATGCTTGGGGGAACTTCGATGTGGTTCGAGTTCTCGAGATATGATAGGATCTCCTAAAGGAAAAGGGATGGGTAGGATCCAAGTACTTCGTGTATTGGATAGACTATTGGTACCGTAGGAGACGGTACAATATGTACCTCCGGACCTGCGAAGTGTGTGTATACCAGAAATGAGGCACATAGCTCGTATGCGGCAAGGGTGATAACCGGGATACGAAGGTGTCGTCCTTCGACTAGTAGAAAAGGTTACTTTTATCGTAGTACGACTGATCATCGTATGCGGTGTGTAACCTCTGGGAAATTTACGTCTGTATTATATCATAATTATAATAAATTGTGTGTGTTAATGTGTCATTTATGTGAAATTATCTGTCAAACCCTAATTGTTACGTGTTACGTGTATTCCGTGTTATTCCGGTATTTTTAAGATATTTTTCAGATATTTTATTTCGCATTCATAAGTTTCATTTCAAACGTTTTACGACCTAAACCATGATTTTAAAGCCAGTATTTCAAATAAAATAATGGGCCTTATTTTTTATCAAACGGCTTTTACCATCGCATTATTCTGAACATCTAGACATTTTATAAATTTTCTTGTTTCGCGAAAAATGAATTTTCCGGGCCCCATTGGCTGTTAAAAACCCCACAAAAATCACATTTTTATTTTTATAAAATTATAGGACTTTTATTTATATCATTTCTTTGTATTTTTGCATTATTCACAATTTTTGGGAAATTTTGGCATTTATATTGTATATATAAAATATTTATAAATTAAATTTTTAATACACAAAAAATTATAAAAATTAAGGCCAAATATTTTTATTAGATGTATAATTAGCCCCTTAATTTTATTTAGGAGTATTAATTTTTCAGCTATAAATACTCTAATTATTATTAATTTATTTAATTAAAAATCAGAAATTCTGCAATTATTCCCAATTTCCAGAAATTAGGGTTTGGTGTTCTTGACTTCAATAAGAGATTTGATCGTGATTCCGACCTCCAAATCAGACATGTAAGTAGTCGTTGCAAAGCTCTTGATCTCTACTTTCGATTGGTATAATCAATTTCATGTTTAACTGCATCGTTTTCCAATTTAATTTTTAGGGTTTATGCATCGGATTAGGGCTTTTAATTACAGGGGTTATTAGATGTTATTGATGATTGATATAGCTTCTTTAGGTTGTGTACAATCGATTCGAGTATATATTTAGACCAAACGATTCCCTGAAAGTGATGAACGAAGTCTTGAAATTTTGACGATTTTGTTTTTAATTTTTTGAATTTTTGATTGATCTGTGACTGTTGTGGTGGCTGGGGATCGATTGTAAATGGTTTAAGCTTTGATTTAACACCCCAATCATCGAATTTGGTTTCCGTTTTAACAAGACCCGTTTTTCCGGTTTAACCCGTCGGAAAAGCTCCGCTTTTGGCCGGAGAAGACAACCCAGCAATCGTCGGTTGTTTTGGACGTTAGGGGCGAGTTCCTGGGATGAAACTGAGTGAAAGCCCTCTTCGAATCACTCGATTTCATCTCGTTTTGGTCGAGATTTGTTGGCTTCCGGAAACTGGGGAGGGGTCGCCGGAATCTGCTCCTCCGGCCGACGACCCGCCGTTGTTCTTCGTCGATCTGAGTCGATCCGGTTACAACCCGGGAAACGACCCGGGTTTGATCCAATAAAATCTAAAATCCATTCCTGTTTTCTGTGTTTGCAATTTTATTTATTTATTTATTTATTATAAAAGTAAAAATCAGTTTTATTAATTCTGAAAATTAATTAAAAATTAGTTTTAAATTCTGTAAAATATTATTAATAATTTCTGAATTATTTTCTTAATTTATAAATTCGAATTTAGTTATTTAAGTAATTATTTAATAGTTTATCTAATTATTTATTTATTTATTTATTTATTTATTGTTTAGTAATTAAGTAATCAATTGATAATTAAGGATTAAAATTAATCGAATAGTATTATTTAAAGATTTGATAATTAGGGAAATAAAATGAGTAACTCGTATTCATACAAGTAATTGAACGATAAATAGATTATTACTCGAGCAATAGTTAATTATTCGAAGAATATCGTAATAATTATACATAACGAATAATTAAATACAGATAGTTGATTTAAATCATATAAACTGTAATAAGAACCGTAATGTTCCAATAATTATACGAGATGGGTGAGTAACTCGTATTAATGCGAGTAGTTGATCGGTGAATTGGATTCTGATTCGAATAATAACTTATTTATTCGATAATTAATGTATCAGCTAATGATATCGATTATTTATTTGTAAATAATCGATTTAATCCAGTAAATAATAATAAATTGTAAATATTTGTCATAAATTGTAATTAATCCTATAATTAGGGATTAATTATTTTAAACTATTAAATAATTACTTAATAATTATTTATTAGTTATTTATTATTTATTAATTATTTAAAAATGATTAATTATTTCGATAATTAATCAAATAACTTTTAGTAAATCATAACATATTCATTTTAACTCCAAAAAAATTATAGAAAAATTATTTTTGACTCTGAGTTTCTTAAATAATTATTTTAGGGTTTAAAAATTAGTAATAATTATTTAAATTGAATAATAAATTAAATTATTAGTGTCTAATTGATATTAATTAGACCGTTAGTCCGATTTGAGCGAAACGAAAGCCATTTCACTCAGAAAAATAAATCTTTTTTTCATTAAAAATAACATTAAGACCTAATTTCTTCTAGAAATTAGTTGACTTTAATAATTGCTTGATTATCAGTGGAAGTGCGTGCCGAGACGAATCCGAAAAATTCCGGAAAAAAAGGGAAATAAGTTAGATGGTGATCGGTGGAGCGATCAACGAGTCGATTTTGATCCTAAAAATTATTTTAACTATAAAAATGATTATGTGCTTATGTGTATTATGTGGTTAATCGAGTTTTACTTGCTTATATGTAATATACGAGTCAGTCATAAGCGCGTGGGTAGATAATAGGGACGATGTGAAGTCGATTCAAGATGCAATTGAAGTACGAAATTACTTAACCAGTCTATTTTTGCTAACAGAAGCTAAGCTAGCAAGGCAGGTTGAGTAGGTGATAGACGAAGGTGATTTAATTGCAGTGAGTCGTGCAGAAGACAAGTTTCTCCCCTATTCTATTTTCAGTATAGTGATATTCTTTTCAGATTCTTATCACGCTTGCACTCTTTTTTATTCTCATATTCATATTTCATTTCGATTTTTGCTTATCCTTTTCATTTGACTTTATTATTCATATTCCAATTGCTACTCATAATTGTTGATATATTCTGGTGATTAGAATATGTCAAAGCATACCGATTGTTCCGGTTGCTATTCCAGGGACTAGATAATAATACTTTGGGGATTAAGTTTACTTAATTCTAAGGACCGGGATATAACCAGTGCCTTGAGATGGGCCGTAGTGCCTGGGTCCCCGACAGGATCTAGAAATGAGCTGATTTCCTTATTAACAACCACAGTTTGTTGGTGTGGCTAGGCTTGGGTACACTAATCTCACCAGCCTTATCCTTAGTGTTTCTTTGATTTTCACCCTGTCCCTCACCTATCTCACTCTCCTTTACACTCCCCTCTTTGTGTTTGGTAGTTTTTGCAACTGGTTTCTTTTGAAAGAAACCAGAGGGGGATTTCTTAGCTTTAGATTTTGAAATTGTTGATTTGGTAGCTTGGGTAGGCATCTATTGGGTCATTGATACAGATGCCATAGCTACACTTGAAGGCAAAGAAATTTGTGAGGTTGGAAGAGTGGAGACAGTGGTGCTTACCTCACTTACCTGAGGGCCCTCCATGATTGGAAAGTAGTAGAGGGGCACCTCTTTGTGGTGACTTGCTCTGTTGAGATCTGCAATGATTCTCCTTTCTTAAACCCAACAATTCAGTTTGTTGGTAGGGTTCTCAATAACAATGTTCTCAATAAGATGGTTAGCAAGCATCATAAATAATCTAGCATAATAGACACTTTTACCTCTCTTATTAAGTTCCCCTAACTTATAACCTAACTCAAACATGATCAAGTCACTGAAGTTAAAGTACTTATCTGTAACTAACATATAAAGCATGTTAAGCATGGAAATGTTAACAGAATCAAAATTACTCACTTTACTAGAAAATATCTTAGTTACCATATCACACAGATAACTCCATTCCTTTCTAAGACCTAGCCTCCTAATCTCACTTAGCTTAGAGGCAGAAATTGCATAGCCCATAGAATTTAACATGGTAACTAAATTATCATCAGTGTGTGGAACAGTAGTAGTGTTATCTGGAATTTTAAAGCATGCTTTGATAATGTCACTATTGATGCAGAACCGCTTACCTTTAAGATAGAAAGTTATGGTCTTGTCAGAAGATTGATACACAACATTTGTCCATATCTCCTCCACAACTTCACAGTAGATTGTGGGTGATTCCAGCATAGCATAACTTAGTTTACAGCTCTTCACAAAGTCCATCATCTTGTGAAAGTCTCCAGATTGTGGAATCTCCTTGTTCACAAGAGCTACGAAGTTGTTCTTTTCATAGATGAATCCAGACTGGGACATGATTTTGACTACTTGTGCCATTGTTAGAGTATGGAAATTTGCAAAGAGAGTATTTATTTTTGAGAAGAAAGAAGTTAGAGCAATTGATTTGAGAATGATAAAAGAATAGAATAAAAAATAATTATGCTTTTATACTATCTCAGAAATAAACTGTCAAATATAATAAAATGAAATAAAGTAACCAATAAAAATAGCCCAAATAGCCGTTTAAAAATAAATAAACTGTCAAAATTCTGTCAATTATCCGTCGTGTTATACTTACAAACTGTAAGTATACCCGATGGATAATGTTCAGAGTTTTAACGGCTAAGATTGAGACAATTCGACGGATGAGAGTAAAATAATTATCCGTCGGGTTATAAAGTAATCCAAAAAAGTAATTAATTTTATTAACAAATAATATTCCGACGGATGATCAAACTCAATGAATATTGAGCATCCATCGGGATGTAAATTTTGACTTGGCCAAAATTTCATCCACAGTAGAAAAATTAATTAAGTTTCCCGACTGCATTATAACTTGCAAAAATATCTGAAATGATTCAAGAATAATTAAGCATACCTAACTCACTTACCAACCTTGAAAAGTTGGATTCATCAAGTGGCTTGGTAAAGATATCTGCAAGCTGCTTTTCACTTGGAACAAAATGAAGTTCTACAGTACCATTCATCACATGTCCCCTAATGAAGTGGTACTTGATGTCTATGTGCTTTGTTCTTGAATGTTGTACTGGATTTTCAGTGATGGAAATTGCACTTGTGTTATCACAAAAAATGGGAATTCTGTCCACTTGTAGACCATAGTCCAACAATTAGTTTTTCATCCACAAAATTTGTGCACAGCAACTACCAGCATCAATATATTCAGCTTCAGCTGTAGAAGTGAAAAATAAATTTTGCTTTTTACTGAACCAGGACACAAGCTTGTTCCCTAGAAATTGACAGGTTCCTGTTCTACTTTTTTTGCCTATTTTACAACCTGAATAATCTGTATCTGAAAATTTAATTAGATCAAAACCAGAATCTCTAGGGTACCAAATGCCAAGTTTTGGAGTTCCCTTGAGATATCTGAAAATTCTCTTTATAGCTACTAAGTGAGATTCTCTAGGATCAACCTGAAATCTAGCACAAAGACAAGTAGAAAATATTATATTTGGCCTACTAACTGTTAAATACATAAGTGAGCCAACCGTGCCCCTATAGCTTGAAATATTCACAGACTTTTCAGTAGTGTTTAACTCAAGTTTAGTTGCAGTGGCCATGGGAGTTTTTGCAGATGTGCAATCAATTAGATCAAACTTCTTTAAAAGATCATGAATATATTTAGTTTGACTAATGAATATTCCATCAGTAACTTGCTTAACTTGTAAACCGAGAAAGTAAGTTAGTTCTCCCATCATGCTCATTTTATACTTACTTTACATCAGTTTGGCAAACTTTTTGCAAAGTTTTTCATCTGGAGAGCCAAATATAATATCATCTACATAAATTTGAACAAGTATACTAGAGCCATTAACATTTCTAAAGAATAAAGTTTTATCAACAGTACCTCTTGCGAAGTGATTTTCCAAAAGAAACTTTGATAAAGTGTCATACCAGGCTCTAGATGCTTGCTTCATTCCATAAAGTGCTTTCAAGAGATAGTAGACATATTCTGGAAAATTTGGATCTTCAAAACCAGGAGGTTGACTGACATAGACTTCCTCCTATAAATATCCATTCAGAAAAACACTTTTGACATCCATTTGATATACCTTGAAATTGGCATGGGCTGCATAGGCTAAGAAAATTCTGATGGCTTCAAGTCTTTCAACAGGAGCAAAAGTTTCATCAAAATCTATTCCTTCTTGTTGACAGTAGCCCTTAGCAACCAATATATCTTTTTTCCTGACCACTATACCATTTTCATCCATCTTGTTTCTGAATATCCACTTGGTGTCAATTGGATTCTTTCCTTTAGGTTTGGGTACCAGCTTCCATACCTTGTTCCTTTCAAATTGTTTTAGCTCCTTCTCGATAGCTAAAATCCAATCAGGATCCAACAAAGCTTCTTCTACCTTCTTTGGTTATTCCTTAAATTGAAAGCTTCTATATAGACATTCTTCTTGAGTTGCTCTCTGTAATATCCGGGAAATATCGTGTAATTATTTTTGCTAATAAATAATTATTATGTATGTTCAGTATCTATTCTGTGAATTATTTGTTAAGGGTTATATGTGTTGGATGTTTAAAAATAATATTAATTGAGTATTTTAATTTTTATATGTCCAAAATAAAATATAAATAATTGTCATATCTTCCTATTTATTTTTATATTCATTTATTATTTTATAGGAAATATATGGATTTTATAAAATCTTTTTTTCAGAGTATTTAAAAACTATTTTATACAATCGGGAACCAACCGACGTCATCCGTTTTTACGTTTTTATAACCCTAAACTCTTCCGAGAACTCCTTCCTAACGTAATTGCAATATTCCGAGCATTTTCCATATTTTGACTTTTTCGATCCGGAGTACGGTTTGTCCTGTGCGGGTCCCGGCGCAACATTTTCGATACATTATTCGTTTCGGTAAATCAATTAAACTCGTATTTTTCATAAATGGGATCTTTTTATTAAACTATCACAATTATCACCTCGTAATACGTGTAACCAGGCGCTGAGACCAAGACCGCAGTACAAATTGTACTGATTTGGATAATTATCCCGAAAACCGGTACCGTATGGATCAGTTTTTATAAATAAACGTATCGTTTTATATCCGAAATGATCCAACGGGATACTAATTTTCCGTAATTATAAATAGGCTCTTGATTTGGAGTTCAATAACATGTTTAATTTTGGGTTTGATTCTCGAATTATTGAAATTAGGGTTTAAATGTTCTTGATTATTCTTGAATAAGATTTGGGCGTTTTTAACCGAGGGGTTATTAGACTGAATTGTTTGCACCAATAGATAGATCGTAGCAAAACAAATCGATTGGCATATGTGTGATGCACAAACGATATCCGGAGAGCTCTCATCGGAAAAGAAGGTCGGGCGGCGGCGGATTTTTCCGTCTGTTCTCCCGGCTGATTCGTGATGTTTTTGAATGTTTTGATGCCATCAAACAACTCCTGCATGTCTGTAGAACATCCCCCGTAAGTTAATCACGTTTCTGGGCACGATTGGAGCCGCCGGAAAAGCTCCATCATGGAGTTCCGGCCGGCCGGGTGAAGAAGATGGGGGGAGGGGTGGTCATATTACATTTTAATCGCCCTAGTTTACACAGTCTTGTATTTCGGTCCCTGGAACTTCCAAAAATCATAAAAAGTGGATTTCTGTTTTATTTATTTTCAGAAATCATATTTTTAATTATTTTATTTTTCGAAAATTGTATTAATTATTTTAAAAAAAAGGTTAAAAATCAATATCTTAATTCTTAAAATTATTTTTAATTAAAAAATAAATCTGAATTAATTAGTTAATTAATTTTAGTTAATAATTAATTAATTAATTGGTCAATTAATTGATTAATTGAATTGAATAATTATTAATTGATTTTAATTAATTACTTAATTAGATTTAATTATTTATAAATGATTTAAAAATTCTAAAAAAATAGTTTCGAGCTTTAAAATATTATTTTAAATTATTTTTAAGGCTCGATAATTATTATAAAATTATTTTAAAGCCGGATTTGGCTTACCGGACCTTGTTTATTGCTTTAAAATTGATCCAACGACCCATTTTTTTCTCCGAAAAATGTTATAAAAATCATATTAAATATCCGAAAGACTGTTGATGACCCGAGACTTCCTTATAAATGAAATTTCATTAATTGTTTGACGTATTATGTGTTATATGAGACTTATTTGTTTGGCTGTCGGTCTATGTGATCAGTGTTTACTTGTTTTAGCATAAATTTTAATCCGTAAATCGGATTTAGGTAAATTGAAGGGTAGATGAAACCTTATGACGTCCATGTGACGATTAGAATAATGTGAGATGAATATTGATAGATACTAAAGGGAAGCAGGTGATTAGAAAATGGAATCGACATGTAGAAAATACAGCAAGTGATCAGAAAATAGAATCGAGGCATAGGAAAAGTAGACGAGTGGTTGTTGAAGAGAGTCATTTGGCGAGTACAAGTGAAATTGGAATCGATTGTGATAAGGCAAGTACTTCTAAACCTTTTTCGAGATACAATGCAAATATTTCTAAATTTTCCCGTAACATATTGTTAAGTATTCAAAATAGCTCTGTTTTATATTGTAAATATTTTGAATCCTTCAGCCTTGAACCTGAGCCACATCATTTGATCTTTGAGCCATAAGCCTTATTCTTTGTGAACCATTTCTTGTTGGTTTACCAGATACTAAACCACACAAATACGATACTACTCCATAAATATATACCCATCATATACCAAACACTGGAACAGAATTGTTTAAACATACAGAAACTTTTATACTCGACCATACCTTGTGACATCAAAGAACCAAACCTTATAAAATCATTGTTCCATCAATAACCATTTTCCCCTACAGGCTGAAGGCCATTTCTTTTATATACTTTGACATACCCTCATGGTACCCAGGAATTTTCACCATGCTCTTATAGAAATTTTTTATTACTGTTAATTATGATCTTGTTTTGTTAGGTTATATTGTTTATCATATTGAACTGCTTTAGAATTGGATAGTTTTCTTTATGTGGACCAGATTTGTGGTCAGACCAGATTCGTGGTCAAATTAGGCCAATGTGTGCCTTGGATCCAGTTCGTAGAGCAGTGTTGTGTGCTTTGCTCGGGGTTAGTGCGTGACTGATCAGCAGCCTAACCTTTGTTTTAAAACTTAAAATGATTATTCAATTCTAATGATTGTTTAGCAATAAATTTGATTCCTCTGAACCATTTCCTTGATCATTGAATAACCTCAATTATTGTCATTGTGACTTGCTGAGCTAGTTAGCTCACTCTTGCGAATCTTTTTATGTATTCTACAGTTAAGAAGGATACGGTTGATAGCGAGGTTTTCCCAGTTCAATGTACGAGCTAGGATTCCAGATTATGTTGGATCGAGCTAGCAGGAGCTTATTGCAGTAGAGAGATAGTAAGATTATAAGAATAATTTCATTATCAGTTGTAAGTTAAATTAGCTGGGATTTGGTATGTTGTAACAAAAGTTAAGGCTGTGGCTTGTTTTCATACTTTAACCTGTTGCGATCCGTGGTTATCTAAAGCAGGGTCATTGTAAATAATATTTCATATACAAGTTTTGTTGTGCAAGAAATGCCTGTATCATAAAAAGACTAAGTCATACTGACAACCCTAATATTAGTTGTATTGTAACCTTAATCTGTAATTCATACTTGTAACACTTAATGTCTGTAAAATGTTGATGAAGCAGACTGGAACATTTTTCCCTAAACAGTGTCAAGCCTAAGAATTCTATCTGGAAGAAGATCAAGAAGGTCATGCCTCAGAAGAATTATGAAGAAGCTTGGAGTTGAATAATTCTGTTTGGTGAAAAACATTCTAAGTCAAGATCTCTACAAGTCACATAATTAGTGTTATAGAGAACTAATTCGAGAACTCAGAAAGACCTATCGAGAACTCAGGAATTGTCTATCGAGAACTTAGGAAATGCTATTGGAGATATCGATAAGTCAAATACCCATTCGAGAACTCAGAGATATCGACAAGTATACATTCATTAGAGAACTCTGAGTTATCGATAATCCAAAGTCCATTAGAGAACTCTGAGTTATCGATAAACCAAAATTCACTAGAGAACTCAGAGTTGTCGATAAATCAAGTCATCAATGAAGTTTTAGAGATATCGACAAGCCAACATGCCTATCGAGATGTCGAGTTCTCTACAGCTTAATTGGAGATCTCGAAGTGAAGAAATTTCTCTAAGTATAGAATTGCAGAACAGTTTAATATCAAGGTTGCAAATCAACAAACAATTCACATAGCTGGATTGACAAGTCTACAAAAAGCAGCTTGAGAGATGTGCAAGATCAATGGCAAAGATTAACTGACAAAGGAGATTAAAGTAAACACGGGATGCTAAAGATATGCTAAGCCATAAATGGAAGATTTGCTTTTCTATAAATAGAAATGAAAAGTGATAGTTTAGAAAAGCTAATAGCATGTTAATTATCCACTGTGTAAACCAGTAGTTAACTGAGTTATAAAGTTAACACTGGTCCTCTAGTTAAAAAATAATAATCAAGATAGAAAATATTGTATTCCCTCTCAAGAAAGAAGCTAAGTTCTAAAACAAGAACTTAGAGATTTTGTAGCAAAACACTGCTTGATTTTTAATATAAAATTAAGTGAGTTTTGAAGATCTTTGTTTCACATATTTGTATAGTTATTTATGTTTAACATCTATTCTACTAAATCATTGACAACAACCAACTGTTAAAACCAAGGTCGATCAAAAATCTAACATTTAAGCCAAAATACATTCACCCCCCTATGTGTTGTATTCATACCTAACAAGTGGTATCAGAGCAAAATCTGAAAGTAAACATATTAGATCTTGGAAAAATGAATACAAAGAAAATCAGTAGTATCAAGATTCCTCCCTTTGATAAGGCCAATTACACTTTATGGAAAAAGAAAATGTTGTTGTTTATAAGAATGGCCAATCATCTTTATATTGGTATCCTCAAGAATGGGCCCTTCACTCCTGTAGTTAGAGTTGAGGAAACCACAGATGGAGATATGGTTATTCCAGCTCATTATGCTCCCAAGGATCCTTCTGAGTATACTGAACCTGAAAGAGAGAAAGTTTCCCTAGACAGTGATTTGCAACTGATACTAATTGAGTCACTTGACAATGTAATGTATAATAACATTGTCAACTGTGACACTGCTAAACAGATCTGGGAAAAGATTGAAATACTTTGTGAAGGAACTGAGGAGGTTAGGTCAAATCAAAGAAGGATATTGATTTCTCAGTATAAGGGTTTTATGGCTAAACCAAAGGAGGGTATTACTGATGTGTTTGAAAGGTTTAATAAGCTGATAAATGACTTGCAGCTTCATGATAAATTTTATGATGTCGAAGAAGTGAATTTGAAGTTCTTACTCACTCTCCCTGACCATTTGAAACAAAAGATCTCCGCAATCAGAGAAGGAAGAGATTTGAGTAGAATCACACTGGAAGTGCTCTATGGGGTTCTGAAAACTTATGAACTTGAAATGATTCAAAAGAAATCATTAAGGGCTGGTCAACGATATGTACTGGACGGCTCAAGTGCACTAATTGTGAATGATGGCCAGACCTCTAATGATGAGCAAAGATCCCAAACTCCAGAAGTTTCTACAAGTGAGAAAATAGTCAATGACACTAAAGAGGAAGTCATACTGGAATTGGATGAAGAAGATGAATTCTACACTCTTGATGAACTTGATGAGCTAGATAAATCAATGGCTTACTTGGCTAGAAAATTCTCTAACACTAGAGTAAAGAAACCAAGATTTTTCAAGAGCAAAGGACAGTCCTTCAACAAAGACAGCAGCTGGAAAGGAAAAGGGAAGTACACTCCTGATAGCAAAAATGGCTACAAGACTGGACCTGTTGATAGATCAAACATAAGGTGCTTTAATTGTGATGAGTTGGGCCATTTTGCTACAGAATGTAGGAAACCCAAGTAGGCAAAGAAAGACAAAGCCTATCTTGAATTGGAAGCAAAGTATGATGCTCTTCTAAAGAAGCAACAAGGGAAAACTTATATTGCTGAGGGCAAGAGCTGGGATGATTCAGATAATGATGAGGATGAAGAAATTGGAAACTATGCACTCATGGCCTTGGAGAAGGAGACTCTTCATCATCTAAATCACAGGTACCAACTCTTACCACAATTGATTTAAATGTGAGTCAATATAAGGAAACTGTTGAAAAGATGAGCACAGATATGTTCCACATTCATACAAGCATGGTTGTTGCAAATGAGGAAGTTAACAGATTGAAAAAGATCAATGAAAAACTTGAGAGTGAAAAACAAGAGACTAAATTGTTGCTGGTTGAGCTTGATGCTGCTAGGCAAGAAAATGCATACTTAAAGAACAAATTAAAGTGTGCAAGTGAAATTGAAGCAGTATTGAGAGAAAGGCCGGAGAAGAATGAAGTGAAGCTGAAATCCTTTAAAAATGCTTCTGATTTGATTGGCCAATATCATGAAAAGAACAAGCCATGTGCAAACATTGCCATTGGTCTTGATTATGAGGGTTTGAACAACAAAAAGAAGTCTGTCAGTGACAAAGGAAAATCAACTGAAACTGAAGATGTTTCAATTATGTTGAAGAAAGTTGAATCACCTTTGTTCAAGGCATGTGAAGTGAACTTCAGTGAAGAAGAGTTGATCATCAAACAGGAGATAGCTGATGAGGACAAGGAAAAGAAAAATGATGAGACAACCCAGTCTTCCATCTCTGTTGAAACACCAAAAGCCAATCAAGAAACTAAGGAGCCTGTGAAGGAGATTAAAGCTGAACAAGTCAAAAAGAAAAAGAAGAATAGAAATGGAAAGATTGGGATAAACAAAAGCAAGAATTTTGCTTATGTTGCAGATGCTCCTAAAAAGAGGTGTGAGAATTGTGGATCAATGAATCACCTAACTCATCATTGTAAAAAGACTGTTAGCAATTCACCTGAAGGAGTCTGCAAGTGCAATGAAGCTAAGGCTAATGATCCCTATTCATTCTGTGACAAGTTTGACTGCATTCCCTGCAACATGAAAGTGATAAAGAGTTGTCACAAATTGAGAATTGATCTCATAGAATCAAAAATTGGTTCTTTATCTGAAAGGGAAAATGCTGAACAATCTATGAATTCCATTTTATCTCAAAATTCTCATTCTACTTCTGCAAAATCAGTTAACAAGAAGAAAGTGCCCAACACAGCTTGGGTAGCTAAACACAATTAATCCTCATTGTGTGCAGGGCAAAGGAAAGAAGGTCATATGGATCATTGATAGTGGATGTTCCAGGCATATGACAGGTGATAAGGCCCTGCTATCACAATTTGAGGAGATGGCTGGCCCTTTGGTGACCTTTGGAGACAACATCAAAGGATTCACAATGGGATATGGCAAGATTATTTCTGGAAATGTTGTCATTGAAGATGTAGCACTAGTTGCTGGATTAGAAGTAAATCTTCTAAGTGTTAGTCAATTTGCAGACAGAGGTTTTCAAGTTGTTTTTAACAAAGAAGATTGTGCTTTTATTAGCAAAAAGACTGGTGAAATTGCTCTTAAAGGAGTAAGAAATAGAAGCTTGTTTGTTATAGACTTAGACTCAACAAATAAGGATGGAGTGTGCTGTTTCTACACCAAGGCATTAGAAGAGCAAAGCAAATTATGGCATAAGAAGCTATCTCACCTGAATTTCAAAGCAATCAACACCTTAATCAATAAGGAGCTTGTGAGAGACATGCCCAGTCTGGAGTTTGCTCAACTGGAAGTTTGGGAAGCTTGTCAGAAAGGAAAGATGAAAAGATCAAGTCACAAGTCAAAATCTGTTGTAACACCCCCAGATCCGGGGTCGGGGATCCGGGTCGTCACGGTCTTTCTTTCCACAATATCACTTCACTTAATTAATAATAAATAACCTTATGCTGTGACCCCACACTAACACACACCACAACCCGTTATAGTCTCAGAGATGAAATTTAAATAAGTACAAGTCTTTGAATCCACAATTTAAAAGTTATTACAACCCAAAATGATTACTTGATAAATTTACAGTTAATTGCCATTATCTGCCACAAGTTATAATTATACATAATTGATTCTCAAAAGTAGATGGTCTGATCTACAATAGATCTACCTCTGCAGCTATAGCAGCTACAACATCAACGGGAAGACGCGGGACGCTTCCCACGCGCTTGCGCTGGGTCTGCTGGAGTCTGGCCATCTTTCCTAACTGTTGTTGTGTGATGAAGAAATAAAGCAAGGGTGAGCAGCAAGCCCACCAAAATAATATGTATAATGATTTACAATATATGAGCCTACTCATAATACTCATGAAAGTCTTGGTCAAAAGAAATGAACCAAGTTTGATATCTTAATGCGATGAAGTCGCAAAATATTCAGTATATACATATATACTTTTCAAAATATTGGAAGTCCTCTTCCATGCATAATATACACAAAGTCCCAGTGTATAACTGTATAAAAAAATATCGTTGCAAGGTGATCTCATATATCTAACCTTGTTTCAACGTTTTTCTGAAAATCTTTGTCATTCCTAAGACAATTATTAATTAGATATAAGTTTAAAAGATGAGGTTACCAAATACCCCAATATACTTATATCTTTCCCAATACTACTTGAACTACCACCGTTCAAGTTATAATCAGTTTCAAAAGTTCATCACATAGATGAGACTACAAGACAAGATTTGAATAGATTCAATCTTTGAAATATTATTGAATGAAATAAAGTTACGAGATACTTTATTTAGTCCCGATATATATATATCCACATATATATATCTCTAAAACATTTCCTGGAACCTCTGTTATGTAAAGTATGAACAGAGTTGCAATATCCAATGAATTTGGAAGGAAAAGAAAACCTTTGGCATAAACCAGATATCTTGCTGATCAGGCAAAGATACCCATAAGTAACCTTTTCTACTAGTAGATGGACGAATTCCCCACTGGTCATCACCCTGGTCATAATTAGGACCTTATGCTGGACTGCCACTCAGCCACTTATGCATTTGATGGACTCCCACTGAGCCACTTACACTATCATGGACGCCCACTGAGCCCATGTTGCTTATGCCGACTCAATAGATGGACTTACTTCCCGAACGTTGGGTAAGTAATCAATTCATTTACCAAAACTGCAACCTTGTTGCGAATATAAAATACACCACAGAGCCGGATTCCCCAGGTTTTGAACGAGTATTTAAATCCCCTTTAAAAGGAAGATCTTAAATATAAAAATGAGTTTTGGGATCCGCTCTAACTTTTAAAAATCATTTTGAAGACTCGAAAACACTTTAAAGAGTGTTTGGAGTAATACTGATTTATTAAAATAAATCAGTCCCGATATGAAAGAAATATCTGAATATTATTATTTAAATAATATTCCCATAAGAATAATTGAGGTAGAAGTTGGAAAACTTATACTTGAATGAATAGCAAATAATCAAAGATATACTTATACGAAAGTAATATCTTTATTTGAATAATCGAAAATAAGTTTGATTATTGACACCTTATTCTTTAATAAAATAAAGAATATACCTCAGCAAATAATCGGAGTCATAGATCCTCACATGAATATTCAAATAATATTCATTAAATAATATAAACTGATTCATAAGCCCTCGAATGAATATTCAAATAATATTCAATAAATAATATAAAAGAGTCATAAGCCCTCGAATGAATATTCAAATAATATTCAGATAAATAAATAAAAGGAGTCATAAGCCCTCGAATGAATATTCAAATAATATTCAGATAAATAAATAAAAGGAGTCATAAGCCCTCGAATGAATATTCAAATAATATTCAGATAAATAAATAAAAGGAGTCATAAGTCCCCGAATGAATATTCAAAATAATATTCAATAATAAAATAAAGTTAAAGTTATCGAATAAACCTTATTCGATTAATAGTTTTGAAAACTATGACCATATATATGTATATATATAAAAATATATATCCATATCCATATATATACAAAATCTACTCGGGATCCTCGACTCCCGGTTTTAGAAAATATTTTCACCTTTGGGTCCCTATACTAAGGGTATATGCAAGTTACCGTTATCCTCTAGCATAGGTATTATCAACTGAATCAACAATTATATATGGAAAGAATATGAAACAGGCATGCATATATATACCATAGCAGCATGCTTCAATATATTGCAACATTTGCTAATATAAACATCATGCATCTATCGCAAGATAATGCATATACAAGTGTATACATCACAACAACAGTATAATGGATAGAATACTTGCCTGAGTGACTTGGGGGTGAGAAAGGCTCGGGACGAGTCTGATAACCTATAAACAACAAGTAAGTTGGAATTAAACCAAAATCACTTGTAAACCTATACTTTAACTAACTTAGACTCTAACGTTTGTTTTGCGCTCACCGATTCGCTTAAGTCACTCGGGTACCCTCGGCTCCACCATTTTTAATAATTTAACCTTTACGAGTTTTAAGGCGATTCCTTCGCGAGTGTCTTACTAACTGCCTAGCACACTTACCATAAATGTTTCATACATTAATTAACCCTTTTTGGTCTTTAACCTATGTTTCAAAGTAAGGCGAGGGAAAAAAGTTTCGTTCGCGAAACGCCGTTACATGAAACGGTCGTTTCTCCTAAACCGTGCATCGGAATCGAACGTACTACATATCAAAACGAAGCTCGTAACATGAGCTATCTAAACATGGCAGTGGTCATAATCTAGCAGGGGGTCCTCGGGTCCTAATGTTATGCACAAAACAGTCTAAAGAAAATCGGACGTTACGACGGCTATGTTTACGCGATTACCAATATTTATACCACTCCAATTCTTTACCAATTCACTACAAACCACCCAACCATCATCAATACATCAAACAAAACTTATATCAAGGCAAAGTCAGTCCATAATCTCAAGGTTTTCCAACTTATTCAACCGCAAACATGATCTACTAACCATAACTTAAGATTCATTAACCATTAACCAAGATTCATATCCAAAATCACCACAAATCCAACCAAACTATCTAACATACATGGATCTTGCTATACATACATGGATATTTCTATATATACATTAATCCATCCATAAACTCATCAAAACTCAAAGTTCAAACTATAAGTTAAAGGTGAAAGTTGTTTATACCTCCTCGAAGCTTTTTAACACAACACAAGAGCTTTGAATGCCTAAAGAACCTTGATCCTTGCTTGTATAACCTTAATCTTTCATAAAAATTCAAGAAAACTAAAGTTATTTCTTGAAGGTTACTATTCACCATCTTCTTCCTTGATTTATAGAAAAAGATTGGCTTGGAATTAGAAGCTTAAACTTATAGGAAGTATGTAACTATCCATGGGGAAGCTTAGATAATTACCTTGCTAAATAGTAAGTGGAGGAGCTTGGACTTCCCATTTCTTAAGAAAGAAGCCGAGAGCTTCATGAAGAAATGGAAGGTTTGGTGTTTTGTGATTTGTTTTGCTTGGTTGGTTGCTTTTTGTCTTGTTTTTTTTGGTTAATTCCCTTTGTAGCCTTGACTTTGTGTGGTTAATATTCCACCACATTTCCTTCCCTCTTATGTCATGCTTGCATCATCCTCATGATGTCATCCTCCCCTCCTTGTCCTCTTCTCATTGGTTGGGTGACATCATCCTCTCTAATCCCTTTGATTATCTTCCTAATTGTTTGCCTAATGACTGCTGATCTGTTATACGGTTCGCTTAACTTTCGTTTTCGTTTATCGTTTGAGGGATCATACCCGGGATCTTATTACTTAGGTTCCCTTAACCTTTCTCAATATATTATATTCCTTTTATGATCCTCTCCTATAATCCTTTAATTTAAATCCTTTTTATCTTGTTACCTTTTTCTCAATCTTTCCGTATCTAGTGTATTTCCGGGAAAAATCAAAGTGTTCGGAATTGGATTCTGACGATCTTTACATACACTTATATCCCATATAAAGTACTAATAAAATCTCAGAATATCCATATCAGAACCCCTACATAGTGTGGCATGAAAAGTTTTCTCATTCAGCAAAAACACTATTCATAAGGGTTTCAAAAATTTCCAAAAATTGGGGTTATTACATCTGTGAATTCCATAAGTGCACCTCTGCAACTTATTCACATGGATTTGTTTGGGCCAGTAAATGTCATGTCCATTTCAAGGAACAAATATGCTCTTGTCATGGTTGATGATTTTTCAAGATACACTTGGGTTGAGTTCATGTACTCTAAAGATGAAACTCCAAACATTATAATTGAGCAAATCAAGAAAATTGAGAAGCAAGCTGAAGGAAAAGTTAGTGTGAAAAGATTGAGAAGTGATAATGGAACAGAATTCAGAAACTCAACATTAAGTGAATTCTGCAAAAGCAAAGGCATTGTTCAAGAATTTTCAGCAGCTAGAACACCTCAACAGAATGGAGTAGTTGAGAGGAAAAATAGAACATTGGTTGAAGCTTCTAGAACTTTTGCTACAAGATGCTTAATTGCCAACTAGTTTTTGGGAAGAGGCTATTAATACTGCATGCTACACCCAAAATAGATATCTCATCAACAAAGCTCATGGCAAATCACCCTACTCAATCATGTCTAACAAGAAGCCTACAGTGAAGCATCTACATGTGTTTGGAAGCAAGTGTTATATTCTAAAAGACAACTCTGAATATGTGGGAAAATTTGACTCTAAAGTTTTTGAAGCAATTTTTCTGGGATATTCATTGGAAAAGAACAGCCTACAAAGTTTATGTGATTGATCAAAAGAAAATGATGGAAAGCACAGATGTGACTTTTGATGATGACAAGTGTCCAGGCTTGGAATGCCTTGATGTAAATGATGCTGAAGCCCTTGCATTTGAGAATCTAACCATTGATAGTGATTCTTATGAGGAGGATGAAGTTGTGGCACAACAAATGACAAATGAAGAGACTTCTGAACAAAATCATAGGAATGAAAGCTCTCTTCAGACACCTGAATTTGATGGCACAAACTCAGGAGGAGAGGGAGAGAATGGAAATGACAGTCATGGTAATACTGAAGAAAATGATGAAGGCACTAGTCAACAGACACACACTAGATAGTGGGATAGGAGTCATACAGTAGAAGCTATTATTGGTGACCCCTCAGCTGGTGTGAGAACTAGAAGTGCAACTGCTAATGAATGCCTACATGCATGTTTTCTATCTCAAGTAGAGCCCAAGAAAACTGAAGAAGCCCTATTGGATCCTGATTGGATATGTGCTATGCAGGAGGAGCTGAATCAGTTTGAGAGAAACAAAGTGTGGAAATTAGTCCCTGCACCAAAGAACAGAAGCATAATTGGAACTAAGTGGGTGTACAGGAACAAAATGGATGAAAATGGAATTGTTACTAGAAACAAAGCAAGGCTGGTTGCTAAAGGCTACTCACAAGAAGAGGGAATTGACTATGATGAGACTTTTGCTCCTGTTGCAAGACTAGAAGCAATAAGGATTTTTCTGGCATTTGCTGCACACTCAAATTTCAAGGTGTATCAAATGGATGTCAAGAGTGCCTTTCATTATGGTGAACTAGAAGAAGAAGTTTATGTGTAACAGCCACCTGGCTTTGAAGATCCAGAATTCCCTAACTTTGTTTACAAATTACTCAAGGCTCTATATGGACTGAAACAGGCACCTAGAGCCTGGTATGACACACAGTCAGAATTTCTACTCAAACATGGCTTTACCAGAGGTACTATTGATAAGACTCACTTCTACAAGAAGCATGGTGAAGATATGATCCTAGTTCAAATCTATGTGGATGATATCATCTTTGGATCTACAAATGAAAAACTTTGTCAAAGATTCTCTAGGCTAATGCAGAGTGAGTATGAAATGAGCATGATGGGAGAATTGAGTTACTTCCTTGGCCTTCAAGTTAGTCAAAGAAGTGATGGTATTTTCATCAGCCAAACCAAATATGTGAATGACTTATTGAAGAAATTTGGTATGGTGGATAGCTCACCTACATCTACACCAATGTCTACTGCAACCAAGTTGGATGAAGACAAGAAAGGCAAGAGTGTGGATATTTCAAGCTACAGAGGGATGATCGGATCATTGCTTTATTTGACTGCTAGTAGACCAGACATCATGTTTGCTACTTGTCTATGTGCCGGATTTCAAGCCAATCCAAAGGAATCATATTTGATGGTTGTAAAAAGGATTTTCAGATACCTAAAGGGAACTCCAAACTTGGGATTATGGTATCCTAAGGGAACTGGTTTTGAAGCTGTTGGATACACTGATGCAGATTTTGATGGATGCAGGGTTGATAGGAAAAGTACTAGTGGAAGCTGTCAATTTCTTGGTCAAAGACTTGTATCCTGGTATAGTAAGAAACATCAATCTGTGTCAACTTCCACAGCTGAGGCTGAATATATAGCTGCTGGAAGTTGTTGTGCTCAAGTGCTTTGGATTAGAAATCAGCTAATGGACTATGGTCTAGTGTTACACAAAATTCCTATTATGTGTGACAATACTAGTGCCATATCTATAGTAGCTAATCCAGTTAATCATTCTAGAACAAAGCACATTGATGTTAGGTACCATTTTATCAGGGAACATGCTGCAAATGGTACCATTGAGCTCATTTTTGTTCCAACAGAGAAACAATTAGCTGAAATTTTACTAAACCTTTGGATGAAGCAACATTCACTAGACTTGTGAGTGAAATTGGAATGCTCAATTCTTCATCCTAAGGTAAGAACTCAGCTAATGTGTTGCAACAGATTAATTTCTGATAAATCAACCTAGTTTGATTTAATTGGAAATTAACTGAAATATGAATTATAAATATTTCAGAATCTCTGTATATTTATCTTTCTTAAAAACTCAAAAATTAACTTAGAATATTTTTAAATTCTAAGTAAACTGCTTAGTTGTTAATTTACATCTTAAATTTGTAAAATTAACACAAGGCAGAAAAACAGTACTCAAAGGTATAGAGAACTGAGTTCTCGATAAGTCAAAATGACTTATCGACAAGTCATTTTAGAGTTCTCGAGTAAGTCCTCGATAAGTCTATTTACAGATTTCTTGAATGACTTCTCGATAAGCTCTATTATGACTTATCGATAAGACCATGTAGAGTTCTCTAATAGTGTTAATTCACAGAGTTCTTGTAATAACCCCAAAATTTTGAACTTTTTTGTAACCCTTATGAATAGTGTTTTGCTGATATTGCTGAATAAGAAAACTTTTCATGCCACACTATGTAGGGGTTCTTTTATTGTTATTCTGAGATCGTATTAGTACTCTTTATGATAAATAAGTGTATGTAAAGATCGTCAGAATCCAAATTCGAACACTTTGATTTTTCCCGGAAATCCACCAGATACCGAAATAATTGAGTATAAGATAACAGGATAAAAAAGATTTAAATTCAAGGATTATAAGAGAGGATCATAAAAGGAATATAATATATTGATAAAGGTTAAGGAAACCCAAGTAATAAGATCCCGGGTATGATCCCTCAAAAGAAAAACGAAAACGAAAGTTAAGCACACCGTATAACGGATCAGCGGTCATTAGGCAAGTAATTAGAAGCTAATCAAAGAGGTTAGTGAGGATGATGTCATCAAACCAATAAGAAGAGGACAAGTGTGGGAGGATGACATAACAAGGTGACATAAGCATGACAAAAAGGAAGGGTGTTGTTGGTTGATTCTTGGCCATGCAAAAGTTACCATGGTTAAAAGTAATAAATCAAAACAAAACAAATCAACCAAGCCAACCAACAATTCATTTCAACAAAACACAAAGTAGACTTCTCTTTTCATCAAAGAAAGCTCTCGGCCTCTTTTCCAATTCAAGAAGAAAAAAACCAAAATCTAAGATCCAAGCCTTGTTAATTAGTGAGGTAATTATCTAATACTCCTTATGCATAGATATAGCTATCCTATAAGTTTGAGCTTCTAATTCATTCACAATCTCTTCCTAAAAATCATGGAAGAAGAGGGTGAATAGTATTTTTCAAGAACTTAAATTTTTGTTCTTGAGTTTTTGTTTAGATTAAGCTTGGATAAGGACTTTTAAGGGTGATTCCAAGCTAATTACTTGATTTTACAATCTCCAAAGAAGGTATAACCCCTCCAAACCCTAACTTTACTTTGAGTATTAGGTTTAGTTTTGTTGTTATGGTTCATGAGAAGCATGATTCTTGTAGACTTAGAGTGTGGTTGGTTTTGTAATGAGTTGGAGTTGTAATTCTTGGATTATTGATTAATGAACTTAAGTATAATTTTAATTCATGTTTTAGAATAATATAAATTGGAGAACTTGAGGTGTTGGGGCTGTTGTAGTATGGTATGGATGGATTTTGGTTGTATGAATGAATTATGGTTGATTGGTGGTTGGTTTGGAGTAGAATAAAATTGGTAATCGCGTAAACATAGCCGTCGTAATGTCCGATTTACTTTAGACTGTTTTTGCTCTTAACATCAGGATCCGAGAACTCCCTGTTATATTTTGACCATTGCCATGATTAGATAGTTCATGTTACGAGCTTCGTTTTGATATGTGGTTCGTTTAAATCCGATGTACGGTTTAGGAGAAACGACCGTTTTAAGTAATGGTGTTTCACGAACGAACCATTACCCCTCGCCTTACTTTGAAACATAGGTTAAAGACCTTAAAGGACTAATTGGAGTATGAATCATTTATTTAAAGTGTATTAGGCAGTTGGTAAGGCACTCGCGAAAGAATCGCCTTAAAACCCTTAATGGTTAATTTATTAAAAATGGTGGATCCGAGGGTACTCGAGCGACTTAAGAGAATCAGTAAGGGCAAAGCGAGCGTTAGAGTCTAAATTGGTTAAAGTATAGATTCATAAGTGACTTGGGTTTAATTCCAACTTATATGTTGTTTATAGGTTACCAGACTCGTCCCAAGCCATTTGTCACCCCCAGTTGCTCAGGCAAGTTTTCTACCCGTTATACTGTTGTTGTGATGTAAATATATGTATATGCATTATCTTGTGATAAGTGCATGATGGTTAGTTAGCAAATTTTTGCGATATATTGGAGCATGCTGATATGGCATATATGCATGTCTCTTTCGTAATCTTGATATATATCTGTTGATTCAATTGCTTATAAGTTGCATAATACCTATGCTAGAGATAAGCAGTAGTTGCGTATACCCTTAGTATAGGGGACCCAAAGGTGAACATTTTCTAAAACCGGGAGTCGATGTTCCCGAGTATATATATATATATGAGTAAAGTTCTATGGAGTCCACCTTTTAATTGGAGTCCTCGGAGTCCATCTATGTTCTGCAAATAAAATATCTTTTAAAACGTGTTATCTTGCAAAACATGTTTCAAAAATATCATTACTTCAATAAAATCACGCAAATCTCATATATTTACAAGTATAATATGTATGTTCTGCAACATGAACATTTATGTTCTGCAAACTAAGCATGTTTTGTATAATAATATATTTTACAACGTTCTACTTGTAAAATATATGCAATCTGCATTTTCAATAAAATTGTGATATTTTTAGAATATCATTCGAAAAATAATACATTTTGCAACAATTTAAGCTATATTTTACTTGCAGAACATATATGGACTTCAAGGACTCCAATGAAATAGGGGACTCCATATAACCAAACCCTATATATATATATTGATATAGTTTTCAAAACTATTAATCGAATAAGGTTTATTCGATAACTTTATTTTATTTAATGAATATTACTTTGAATATTCATTCGAGGACTTATGACTCAGTTTATATAATTTAATGAATATTACTTGAATATTCATTCGAGGACTTATGACTCAGTTTATATTATATAATGAATATTATTGGAATATTCATTCGAGGACTTATGACTCCGATTATTTACTAAATAATATTCTTTATTTTATTAAAGAATAATGTTTCGATAATCAAACTTATTTTCGATTATTCAAATAAAGATAGTACTTTCGTATAAGTATATCTTTGGTTATTTATTATTCATTTCAAGTATAAGTTTTAAAACTTTTACTTCAATTATTTTTATAAGGATTATCCTTATGGGAATTTTATTTAAATGATAATATTCAGATATTTTCTAATATATCGGGACTGATTTACTTTATTAAATCAGCACTACTCCAAACACTCTTTAAAGTGTTTTCGAGTCTTCAAAATGATTTTTAAAAGTTAGAGCGGATTTCAAAACTCATTTTTATATTTAAGATCTTCCTTTCAAGGGGATTTAAATACTCACTCAAAACCTGAGGGATCCGGCTCTGTGGTGTATTTTATATTCGCAACGTGGTTGCTGTTTTGAGACAACAATTTGATTACTTGCCCAATGTTCGGGAAGTAAGTCCATCTGATTGAGCCGGCATAAGCGACAGGCCGGGGTACGGTCTATGAAGGTGTAAGAGGCTGGGTGACAGTCCATCCACGTGTGAGTAGCCGGGTAACGGTCTAGCGCGAGGTCCGAATGCGGCCAGGGTGATGACCGGCGAGGAATTCATCCATCTACAGTAGAAAATGTTACTTATTGGTATCTTTGCCTGATCAGCAAGATATCGGGTTTATGCCACAATTCTTTTCCTTTCCAAAAATTCATTGGATGTTACAAACTCTGTTCATACTTTACATGACAGAGGTTTTCAGGAAATGTATAAAGAGATATATATGTGGATATATATATCGGGACTTAATGAAGTATCTCATAACTTCATTTCATTCAATAATATTTCAAAGATTTAATCTATTCAAATCTTGTCTTGTAGTCTCATCTATGTGATGAACTGTTGAAAGCTCATTATACTTTGAACAGTGGTAGTTCAAGTAGTTTTATAAATGATATAAGTATAGTGAAGTATTTGGTAACTTCATCCCTTGTTTTTGCTTATATTTAGTAAGTAATTATCTTACACTTGATAAAGGATTTTAGTAAGTTATCCATTTAGATACTTGCATTATTGTTTACACTATATATTATCTTGCGAGCTGTAATGCTCACTCTTGCTTTATTTCTTCATCACACAACAACAGTTAGGAAAGATGGCCAGACTCAAGCAGACCCAGCGCAAGCGCGTGGGAAGCGTCCCGCGTCTTCCCGTTAATGTTGTAGCTGCTATAGTTGCAGAGGTAGATCTATTGGTAGATCAGGAATTCTACTTTTGGGAACCAAATATTGAATAATTATAGTGGTAGATAATGGCAATTAACTGTAAACTTATCAAGTAATCATTTTGGGTTGTAATAACTTTTAAATTGTGGATTCAAGGACTTGTACTTATTTCAATTTCATCTCTGAGACTATAACGGGTTGTGGTGTGTGTTAGTGTGGGGTCACAGCATGAGGTTATTTATTATTAATTAAGTTAAGTGATATTGTGGAAAGAAAGACCGTGACGACCCCGATCCCCGACCCCAGATCTGGGGGTGTTACAGAAATGGTATGTAATAAACCCAATTTTTGGATTTTTTTTTTTGAAACTCTTATGAATAGTGATTTTGCAGATTATGCTGAATAAGAAAAATTTTCATGCCACACTATGTAGGGGTTCTGTTATTGATATTCTGAGATTTTATTAGTACTCTATATGGTATATAAGTGTATGTAAAGATCGTCAGAATCCAATTCTGAACACTTTGATTTTTCCCGGAAATCCACCAGATACAGAAAGAAGTGAGTATAAGGTAACAGGACAAATATGATTTAAATTCAAGGATTTTAAGAGGGGGTCATAAAAAGAAATATAAAATATTAAGGAAGGTTTAGGGGAACCCAAGTGATAAGATACCGGATATGATCCCTCAAACGATAAACGAGAACGAAAGTTAAGCGAACCGTATAACAGATAAGCGGTCATTAGCCAAGTAATTAGGGGTTAATCAAAGAGGTTACTGGATGATGATGTCATCACACCAACAAGAAGAAGACAAGTGTAACAAGATGACCTATTCTTGATGACCTAAGCATGACAAGTGGGAAGGATTGGTTGGTTGATTGTGAGCCACACATTTTTCACCATGGTAAAAATTTAATTTATTTTCAAGACAAAAGGAAGCAACCAACCAACAAATATCATAACACAAATACAAATTGAAAGTTGACTTTCCCATTTCAAGAAGAAAGCTCTCGGCTAAAACAAACCCAGCAACTTCAAACTGCCGTATCTCCTTCAATACTCACTCAAATGTTGTTTTCTATAGCTCGTTGGAAAGGTATTGAGATGGCCTACAACTCTTGTTCACAAGTTACATCCAAATAAGCATGTTAAGACCCTCAGTTTTACAGTTATTTCAATCGGACTTTTAGAAACTTTAAAGCCTAACTTTGTGTTCTTGATTTCTTTGGAAAGATCAAGCTTGTAGGAGGCTCCATAAGTCTTCCTAGTAACTTTCCACCCTCCAAGAAAGGTATAAATCTTCACACCCTTTAGTAATAAGTTTGAATGTTGAAGTTTGGAGATGGTTTGGATGGATGAGTAGTAATTTGAATGATAAGCATGATTCGAGCTTAATTATTAAGTAGTTTAGTTGAATTTGGAGATGTTATAATATATGATTGGATTGAGATTCTTGAGCTTATTATGACTGAAATCAGTAGCAATGATGTGTATCTTGAGTTGTTGTTGATTGGTAGTTGGATTGATATGATTTGGAATGGTAAAAATTTGGGAAATCGCGTAAACATAGCCGTCGTAATGTCCGATTTACTTTAGACTGTTTTTGCTCTTAACATCAGGACCTGAGAACTCCCTGTTAGGTTTTTACCATTGCCATGATTAGATAGTTCATGTTACAAGCTTCGTTTTGATATGTGGTTCGTTTGAATCCGATGTACAGTTTAGGAGAAACGACCGTTTTAAGTAACGGCGTTTCGCGACCGAACCATTACCCCTCGCCTTACTTTGAAACCTTGGTTAAGGACCTTAAATGACTAATTGGGGTATGAAAAATTTATGTAAAGTGGATTAGGCAGTTGATAAGGTACTCGTGAAAGAATCGCTTTAAAAACCTTAATGGTTAATTTATTAAAAATGGTGGAGCCGAGGGTACTCGAGCGACTTAAGAGAATCAGTAAGCGCAAAGCGAGTGTTAGAGTATAATTTGGTTAAAGTATAGATTTACAAGTGACTTTGGTTTAATTCCAACTTATATGTTGTTTATAGGTTACCAGACTCGCCCCAAGCCATTTATAACCCCCAGTCGCTCAGGCAAGTTTTCTACCCGTATAACTATTGTTGTGATGTATATGTGTATATGCATGATCTTGTGATAAATGCATATTTGTTATTAGCAAATTCTTGCGATATATTGTAGCTTGTGATATGGTATATATGCATACCTGTTTCGTATTCTTGATTTATATATCTGTTGGTTCAAATGCTTATTAGTTGCATAATACATATGTTAAAGATAAGTAGTAGTGGCGTTTACCCTTAATATAGGGGACCCAAATGTGAACATTTTTCTAAACCGGGAGTCGATATTCCCGAGTATAATATATATATATATTTATATATATAGATATAGTTTTCAAAACTATTAATCGAATAAGTTTTATTCGATAACTTTATTAATGAATATTATTTGGAATATTCATTCGAGGACTTACGACTCCGTTTATTTTATTTAATGAATATTATTTGGAATATTCATTCGAGGACTTATGACTCCGCTCATTTTATTTAATGAATATTATTTGGAATATTCATTCGAGGACTTATGACTCCGCTTATTTTATTTAATGAATATTATTTTGAATATTCATTCGAGGACTTATGACTCCGCTTATTTTATTTAATGAGTATTATTTAGAATATTCATTCGAGAACTTATGACTCCGCTTATTTTATTTAATGAATATTATTTTGAATATTCATTCGAGGACTTATGACTCCGCTTATTTACGAAATAATATTCTTTATTTTATTAAAGAATAATGTTTCGATAATCAAACTTATTTTCGATTATTCAAATAAAGATCATACTTTCGTATAAGTATATCTTTGGTTATTAATAGTCATTTCAAGTATGAGTTTTAAAACTTCTACTTCAATTATTTTTATAAAGATTATTCTTTATGGGAATATTATTTAAATAATAATATTCAGATATTTTCTAATATATTGGGACTGATTTATTTTATTAAATCAGCATTACTCCAAACATTCTTAAAAATATTTTCGAGTCTTCAAAATGATTTTTAAAAGTTAGGGCGGATCCCAAAACTTATTTTCAAATTTAAGATCTTCCTTTCGAAGGGGATTTAAATACTCGCTCAAAACCTGGGGGATCCGGCTCTATGGTGTATTTTACACTCGCAACGTGGTTGCTGTTTTGAGAAAACAATTTGATTACTTGCCCAACGTTCGGGAAGTAAGTCCATCTAATTGAGTCGGCATAAGCGACAGGCCGGGGTACGGTCTATCAAAGTGTAAGTGGCAGGGTGGTAGTCCATCAACGCGTAAGAGGCCGGGTGGCGGTCCAGCAGAAGGTCCTTATGTGGCCAGGGTGATGACCGGTGGGGGATTCATCCATCTACTAGTAGAAAAGGTTACTTATTGGTATCTTTGCCTGATCAACAAGATATCAGGTTTATGCCAAGGTTTTCTCCTTTCCAAATTCATTGGATATTGCAACTCTGTTTATAATTTTCATAACAGAGGTTTTCAAGGAGTGTATGAAATGTATATATATAGGTGTGTATATATATATCAGGACTTAATGAAGTATCTCGTAACTTCATTATTTATAATGATATTTCAAAGATTGAATCTATTCAAGTCTTATCTTGTAGTCTCATCAGTGTGATGAACTTTTGAAACTAATTATAACTTGAACGGTGGTAGTTCAAGTAGTATTCGGAAAAGATATAAGTATATTGGAGTATCTTGTAACTTCATCTTTTAAACTTATATCTAGTTAATGATTATCTTATGTATGACAAAGATTTTCAGAAAAACGTTGAGACAAGGTTGGATATATGAGATCACTTTGCAACGATATTTTTATACAGTTATAAACTGGAACTCTGTGTATATTATACATGTCAGAGGATTTCAAAGATTGTGAAAATTATATATGTACATATATACTGAATATTTTGCGACTTGGTCGCGTTAAGATATCAGCTTGGTTCATTTCTTCTTGACCAAGACTTTCATGAGTACTATGAGAATGCTCATATATTGTAAATCATTATACATATTATATTGGTGGGCTTGTTGCTCATCCTTGCTTTCTTCTTTCATCACACAACATCAGATAGACAAGATGAACAGGACCAAGCTTCCAATTCGCCAGCGGTTAGAAAATGTTCTGCCGTTTTCTGGAAGCGTTGATGCCGCCGTAGCTGAGGTAGGAGCTACCAATAGTCTAGGTTTTCAACTATTGATGAACTAGATTTATGTATATTTATGAATTGTAATAATGGCAAAGAAATGTAAATTTATTCAGAAACCCTTTTAAGGTGTATTGGCATATAATTGTGGAATAAAATGACTTGTGATTATTTTTGGATATTCATCTCTGAGACTATAACTTGTGGTGTGTGTGTTTATGGTGGGGTCACAGTACAGAATAGTTGATTCTTTATTAAGATTGGGTGTTATTAAGGGAAATGGAACTCGTAACAACCCGGATCCCCGACCCCGGATTTGGGGGTGTTACAGAAATGGTATCAGAGCCAAGCGTTATAAACCTCAGAGATGATGTGACGTTAAGAAAATAAGTTCACTAAGATAATAAGAACTCTTGCCAAGTTCATAGCCAGGCTACCTAACGTAGTACTGACAGTTAAAACCCTTATGGGAACCCTTATAAATATCATGATAGAAGCGTAGTTCGTTATCATATATGGTAGCGGGACTCCGAACCCTGAGGATGAGGAGCAACAGCGTGATGATGTTTTATTACTAATTGGAGATCGGATTGTGGATCCGATAGAGCGTCCTAACGCAGGACCAGATGATGTTGATATTGAGGATGTAGCGGTTGAGGATATTGTCCTAGAAGGGATTGTTGTTGGGGAGGATCTCGTGGAGGATCCTGACAAGAATGAATAAAGGACCACTGAGGAATTGATGACCATGGTTAGGGAACTACCAGAGGTAGGATTGGCCAGTCACTGCCGGAGGTTCGTTCAAGGTTGTAAAGATAGTAGCCCCTTTAACGCGGCTTACTCGTAAGACTGAGAAGTTCGAATGGACAGAGAAATGCGAGAACAACTTTTAAGAACCGAAGCAAAGGTTGATGTCGTTCCCTATGTTGGCATTGCCGGATGGAAAAAGGAGATTTTGTAAATTGTAATGACGCTTCGCATAAAGAATTAGGGTGCTTCTCATACAGCACGGCAAGGTAATCGCGTACGCGTCAAGACAATTAAGGGAATATAAAATTCGATATCCCCACCCATGAGCTTGGGCTCGTGGCAATAGTTTTGCCCTAAAGATTGGAGGCACTACTTGTATGGAGAGAAGTGCGAGATTTACACAAGCCATAAGTGCTCTAGTGCATTTTCACGTAGAAAGAGCTCAATATACGCCAGAGGAGGCGGTTAGAGCTAATAAAGAATTATGATTGGGAGATTCTTTATCATTCAGGGAAAGCCAATGTGGTGGCTGATGCCCTTAGTAAAAAGGAGAGACTCAAGATGATAATGTCTTTGGGAGAATTTATAAGAGATTTTGAGAAAATGGAAATAGATATGAAGGTAATCGGAGCCGGTATCGAAAAGCTGTTTGAGATTGCAATACAGCCCGAATTATTGGAAAAGAACATATTATGCCAGAAAAAGTGATGAATGAAGGCAGAGAGCCAACAAATAGATAAGAGATTAATACTGAGAAAGATGATAAGGGAATAATGAGGTATTCCTACAGAATTTGGGTTCCAAATGTTCAAGAGCTTAAAGATGAAATCTTAGATGAAAGCTAGTTTGAGGAATAAGATTTAGAGCAAACCCTGAACGTGATATTCAGGGAGGTCGCCATCAAGATAGAAGGAACCTATAAAATAATGGAGTGGAAAATGAGGATTTAAAACATGTAGGATGACCCCGATTATGGGGAGAATGAGGGAACGTTCAGACTATGGAAACGGGAGTCGAGTAAGGAAAGGGGACCCGAGACGGTACTCCTATACGATAATTCATGGACCTGTCTAAACAGAACTTATACTTTTATTCCCAACCACCACCTTGAGGTAACAATGCGGTGAGAAATTCTTTCAGGTTCTTTAAGTCGCTAAGCTCTTAGAGTTCCAAGGAAGAAGCTGACCCAGTCGAGGCAAGAGCCTGGCTAAAGGAAATATAGGAATCATTTTAGATTCTAAATGATGGACGAATCACAAAAGACTATTTTTATCACTTACCCTCCTAAGAGAAGGGCCACCACTGGTGAAAGACCAAGAAAGACACGGAGCCAGAGGTTAGCATAAACTGATTAAAGTTCAGTCAATTGTTTTCGGGAAAGTAATTCCCAAGGTTATGGAGATAGTGTAAAAGCTTTAGAGTCAGAACAAAGGCGGACGAGTATGATGAAATATGAAGCTAAGTTGTAAAAGTTGTCAAGATTCGTTCTGATGACAAGAATCCCAGAACGATGTGATGCTTGAAGTCAATGATTAGTGGGTTCATGAAATAATGATAAGAGAAAGGAAAAAAAACTGAAGTGGAAAGGAATATAAAGGCAATATAGTTTGAGGAATGATAAGGGAGTTGGGTATGAGGAAACCCTAACGACTCGTAGCAATAGAAATAGAAAAGTATGTAATCGTCAGGATGAGGGTGATTCACCATGAGTTAAAGTTGATGATTGAAGGAATAAGAGATACATATATTTTATTCCCTGTAAGTTGGGAGGATTTGAGGAAACCTTGAGATAGTTCGAAGGATAAATATTGAGACGCGGATAGACTGAGGAGACAAGGAAGTAAGAAATTAGGAAAATTGGATGAAGGAAGTGACCTTCAAGAATGTGAAGTGTAAGACCGGTGGCTTGATACCCAGGAAGGGAGATGCCAGGTATGAGAAATATCCCAACATTGAGATGACTGTTGAGATAAACAACAAAAGTAAATACGGAATTATTAAGAAGAAGTTCACGTTGAACACGACCAATATCTTCCAGAACATCCTTCTTATCGTTACCAAATCAAGCAAGAAAAGTAGATAACCGTAGTTATCTTTTGGAGGTCATATTGATTGACCTCATTTTGAATACAGATGTTATTGTGAAATTAGGCATATACTATCGAGGTGGGAATGGTTGAATAAGACACCCTTATCAGGGATATATGACTTGATTTATCCATGGAAGGATGCATGTACCTTTTTAAAGGTGGCATTAAAGATAGAACATCGGTAACTTAAAATGAATCCTAGGGGAATGCATAAAGGTTGGCATTCCACCCTTAATAGGGATAACATGAGTTTTGACAGTATGAATTGGAAAGGATCAAGGTAGCAACAACCTTTAAATATCAGTAAAGAAATTTTTCAGAAGTACATAGACAATGGTTCTAGTATTAGTAAAGGGTATTTCGATATGCCCTGTATCTAGGGAATACAGGAGGAACAATTCAAGGATAACCTTAGAGGTTTTACAAGGAGAAAGGTAATATTCAAAATTCTCAAGAATAGAAATTTTGATAAAGGAAATGTGACGTAATTATAATGATGCCAAGTGGGGCACGTGTTAAACCACGAGAAAGTATGAATCGAACCAGTAAAGGTCGAAATTGTTCAAGGCAATTAAGACCTAAGATAAAAGATGTTCTAAGTATGATTGAGAGTCAGTCGTGACAGTGATTAACCTCTAAAGACTAAGGCAATAACTTATGGAAAAATGGTAATTTTTTTCTCTCACCAGGATTTAAGAAAAATATTTTCACATAAGCAGTGATTGAAATGAGGTAGAAAATTTAGTTGGAGGTGGTTAAAATGACATTGATTGTAAGGAAATTTTACAATCAGGAAAGGCCAAAGAGGTGGCCGACACTTTAAATGTAAGAGGATAATTATAGGCGCTCGTGCGAGAGGAATACAGTGATGATGGTTGAAGTCGGGAAGGTTGTATTATGGTTCGGAAGATTGACATTCCTTCTGATGACTGTGCAATACTCAACCGTAATAGTAGTTGGGTAAAGGTTTAATTCATGTAATCGCCATGAGCGGGCTATCTATCTTAGAAGGTACTATCTTGAGATAAGCCAGGACCATGTTTCAAGAAGGACTAAACGAACCTTTGAGTTAAGTCTTCTATTGAAGGCATTTGATTAAGAAGGGTATTAACCTGCTATCGTTGCTTTGATTGAAACTCTTCTGTAATTTTATCTACTTCATGTCATGAAAGTACGTCAGAGTTTGGAGTGTTCTTCATGAATTATGATTGGTGATTATGTTAACTCCTTAGAAGTATTCTATACGACATGTATGGACTCCGTATGGTTAGATATTAAGATTTCATGGAAAGTGAATGACGACAGTAGGTCAGTGGTGGACCATAGTAATGCAGCAATGATTCTGCGAGTAATGAGCTGATTACAACCGTGAGAGTTGTATTGGAATGGATGTTGAGATTGAGTACCACTAATCGGGTCGTGGTAGTGTATAAGTTATCATTGATAGACTAATTAAGTAGAGTATCTACCTATTGAATATTTATTCCCTCTTATGAAAAGAGAGTCGTATTACTATATGAGGAAGGTTGCGGTGCAAGCATAGAATTCTAGTAACGATGATGTCTAGAATGAGATCCCAGATTCGATTTTCGATATCGAGGGAGTTTCAAAGGTGATTGTGTATAAGCTCGAGGAAGAGCATGGGTCCATAAAATGATGGACGGAATAGCAAAAAAATTTAGGCATGTGAAATACGATGCTATAATACTTGATGTTGATATAAATACATATATGTTTTGTTCTCCTATGACAAACCTCTATAGTTCAGAGGTAGGTTCCAAGCCAGATATTTTGTGGCAGTATATTTTTTATATATATACAATTCTCTTCAATTCATTCATTTCTCTCATTTTTATTTCATGTAAGTTGAGAAGAACAACCCTTCCAGAATGGGAGGTATTGCCGAATGACTATCTATCTGTGTGATAGAAGCCTAGTATGATACCACATGTTGTTTAATTGCTTTTCAAGTACTAAAGGCTGGCCACCTTCTGTACTAACTATGCAATAAAATAAGTGTTCATGATCATAGTGATCTCTCAATAAATTCTTTTACTTCTATACGAAGGATCGAGCTTTCAAAGATGGAAGCCGCTAGGAATGAAGTAGTATCAGTGCAGGGGTATTCCGATTCTAACGCATTCGTGATACTAAGGTTGACGCGTTTATTTAAAGGTTATAGAATGCTAGCAAGCAAAAGTGTAACCAGTATGATATTAGGTACGGAAGATAGTAACAATTACGAACTGGAAAAGAATGGGTATTGAGAAGTAAAAGCTCTAATGCTAAAAGCTATAATAAGAGTCTGTGCAATAGACTTGAAAGAAATTGGAATGATCACTTAACACGGATTGAGTTTTCTTACGACAATAGATCATATGTCATTATCGAGATGTCGCCTTATAAGATCCTTGAGGGAAGAAAATGTCGATCTCCCGTATGTTAGGATGAAGTTGTAGAGCGCAAGATGCTCGGACCTGCAGTAGTCCAAAGGACCAGGGATATAATAGATCTAATCAGAGGACGGCTGGCAGTAACCCAAGATGGACATAAGAGGTATGCTGATTTGACTCGAAAGGACAAAGAGTATGAAATAGGGGACCTAGTAATGTTATAGGTATCCCTTGGAAATGATTGATGAGGTTCGGAAAGAAAGGAAAGCTAAGTCTACGATTTGTTGGACCCTTGGAGATATTAAGACGTATTGGGAAGTTAACATATGAGCTAGCCCTACCCCCGAACCTGTAGCAAGTTCATAACATGTTTCACATATCAATGTTAAGGAAGTGTAATCCGGATGCCAGACAAATAGGGGCATATGAGCGCATAGACATGCTACCAGGCGTAACCTATATTGAGCAACCAGGAAGGGTTATAGATGGAAAGGGAACAAGTGCTTAGGAGCAGCTAGACCGAGTTTGGTGGTAGAACCACCGTGTGGGAAAAATTGACTTGGGAGTTAGAAGGTGCAATGCTAGAAAAGTATCCCCAACGGTTTTCTATCTGATTCCGGGACGGAATCCTTTTAAGGAGGGGAGACTGTAATAACCCCAATTTTTGGAATTTTTTTTTGAAACCCTTATGAATAGTGATTTTGCAGATTATGCTGAATAAGAAAACTTTTCATGCCACACTATGTAGGGGTTCTGTTATTGATATTCTGAGATTTTATTAGTACTCTATATGGTATATAAGTGTATGTAAAGATCGTCAGAATCCAATTCCGAACACTTTGATTTTTCCCGGAAATCCACCAGATACAGAAAGAAGTGAGTATAAGGTAACAGGATAAATATGATTTAAATTCAAGGATTTTAAGAGGGGATCATAAAAAGGAATATAAAATATTGAAGAAGGTTTAGGGGAACCCAAGTGATAAGATACCGGATATAATCCCTCAAACGATAAACAAGAACGAAAGTTAAGCGAACCGTATAACAGATAAGCGGTCATTAGCCAAGTAATTAGGGGTTAATCAAAGAGGTTAGTGGATGATGATGTCATCACACCAACAAGAAGAAGACAAGTGTAACAAGATGACCTAAGCTCGATGACCTAAGCATGACAAGTGGGAAGGATTGGTTGGTTGATTGTGAGCCACACATTTTTCACCATGGTAAAAATTTAATTTATTTTCAAGACAAAAGGAAGCAACCAACCAACAAATATCATAACACAAATACAAATTGAAAGTTGACTTTCCCATTTCAAGAAGAAAGCTCTCGGCTAAAACAAACCCAGCAACTTCAAACTGCCATATCTCCTTCAATACTCACTCAAATGTTGTGTTATATAGCTCGTTGGAAAGGTATTGAGATGGCCTACAACTCTTGTTCACAAGTCTCGTCCAAATCAGCATGGTAAGACTCTCATTTTTACAGTTCTTTCAATCGGACTTTTAGTAACTTTAAAGCCTAACTTTGTGTTCTTGATTTCTTTGGAAAGATCAAGCCTGTAGGAGGCTCCGTAAGTTTTCCTAGTAACTTTCCACCCTCCAAGAAAGGTATAAATCTTCACACCCTTTAGTAATAAGTTTGAATGTTGAAGTTTGGAGATGGTTTGGATGGATGAGTAGTAATTTGAATGATAAGCATGATTCGAGCTTAATTGTTAAGTAGTTTAGTTGAATTTGGAGATGTTATAATATATGATTGGATTGAGATCCTTGAGCTTATTATGACTGAAATCAGTAGCATTGATGTGTATCTTGAGTTGTTGTTGATTGGTAGTTGGATTGATATGATTTGAAAAGGTAAAAATTTGGGAAATCGCGTAAACATAGCCGTCGTAATGTCCGATTTACTTTAGACTATTTTTGCTCTTAATATCAGGAACCGAGAACTCCCTGTTAGGTTTTTACCATTGCCATGATTATATAGTTCATGTTACGAGCTTCGTTTTGATATGTGGTTCGTTTGAATCCGATGTACGGTTTAGGAGAAACGACCGTTTTAAGTAACGGCGTTTCGCGACCGAACCATTACCCCTCGCCTTACTTTGAAATCTTGGTTAAGGACCTTAAATGACTAATTGGGGTATGAAAAATTTATGTAAAGTGTATTAGGCAGTTGGTAAGGTACTCGCGAAAGAATTGCCTTAAAAACCTTAATGGTTAATTTATTAAAAATGGTGGAGCCGAGGGTACTCGAGCGACTTAAGAGAATCAGTAAGCGCAAAGCGAGCGTTAGAGTCTAATTTGGTTAAAGTATAGATTCACAAGTGACTTTGGTTTAATTCCAATTTATATGTTGTTTATAGGTTACCAGACTCTCCCCAAGCCATTTATAACCCCCAGTCGCTCAGGCAAGTTTTCTACCCGTATAACTGTTGTTGTGATATATATGTGTATATGCATGATCTTGTAAGGGGAACAATCTTTTAGTGTTGATCTGATTCCTTTTAAATTAAGGGAGTTTGATGTAATTTTGGGAATGGACTGGCTATCTAGCAATGATGCTCAGATAGACTGTAAGGGGAAGAAAGTTAAGTTAAATATCTCAGGAAAGAAAGAAGTCATATTTAGAGGAAAGAGGCAGACGCAGAAATTTTTGACTATGGCCTAGGCCAAAAGGATGCTATGAAAAGGAAATGAGGCTTACCTAGCCTATGTGGTGGACACGCAAAAGGAGGTGCCCAACTTACAAGATATTCCGGTAGTCAACGAATTTGAAGATGTATTCCCACAAGACCTTTCGGGATTACCACCTGATAGAGTGATTGAATTTGCTATTGAGTTGGCCCCAGGGACAACGCCAGTTTCAAAAGCACCTTATCGGTTAGCCCCATTAGAATGAAGGAATTAGCTACCCAATTGCAGGAATTTTTGGATAAGGGTATGATAAGACCCAGTGTGTCTCCGTGGGGAGCACCAGTGTTATTTGTTAAGAAGAAAGATGGGAGCATGAGGCTTTGCATCGACTATCGAGAGTTGAACAAGCTAACCATAAAGAACAGGTACCCGTTACCTAGAATAGACGATCTGTTCGACCAGCTAAAAGATGCTGTTTATTTTTCCAAGATTGACCTGAGAAATGGATATCACTAGCTAAAGAATAAACCCGAAGATATTTCTAAGACCGCGTTCCGTACCAGGTATGGGCACTATGAGTTCTTGGTAATGTCCTTTGGGGTTAACCAACGCCCCAGCGGTTTTCATGGATTTAATGAACGAAGTATTTAAGAAGTACTTGGACAAGTGTGTGATAGTTTTTATCGATGATATTTTAATCTACTCAAGGACTGAGGCAGAACATGCAGAGCATTTGAGGATAGCTCTAGGAATACTCAGAGAGGAACAGTTATATGCCAAATTCTCGAAGTGTGAATTCTGGTGGAATGAAGTACAGTTTTTAGGATATGTGATCAATAAAGAAGGAGTATTGGTCGACCCCTCCAAGATAGAGGCGGTCTCAAATTGGGAAAGGCCAACCACACCCACAGAGGTAAGGAGTTTCATAGGATTGGTCGGCTACTATCGTAGATTTGTACAGGACTTTGCGAAGATCGCAGCCCCTTTGACACGACTTACTCGTAAGACAGAGAAGTTTGAATGGACGGAAAAATGTGAGAACAGTTTTCAGGAATTAAAGAAAAGGTTGGTAACGGCCCCGGTGTTGGCATTTCCAGACGGAAAAGGAGATTTTTTGATATATAGTGACGCATCGCACAAAGGATTAGGGTGTGTGCTTATGCAGCACGGTAAGGTGATTGCGTATGCGTCGAGACAACTGAAGGAATACGAGATTAGATATCCTACTCATGACCTTGAGCTCGCGGCAATAGTTTTTGCCCTAAAAATTTGGAGGCACTACTTGTATGGAGAGAAGTGCGAGATTTTCACAGACCATAAGAGCCTCAAGTACATATTTATGCAGAAAGAGCTCAACATGCGCCAGAGGAGATGGTTAGAGCTAATAAAGGACTATGATTGTGAGATTCTCTATCATCTGGGGAAAGCCAATGTGGTGGCTGATGCCCTTAGTAGAAAGGAAAGACTCAGAATGATAATGACTTCGGAAGAATTGATAAAGGATTTTAAGAGAATGGAAATAGAAGTAAAGGTAACCGGAACCGGAACTGAAAAACTGTTTGAGATCTCGATGCAACCAGAGTTATTGGAAAAGATCAGATCGTGCCGAGAGAAAATAATGAATGAAGGCAGAGAGTCAATGACTGAAGAAGAGATCCATACTGAGAAAGATGATAAAGGGATAATGAGGTACTCCTACCGGATTTGGGTTCCGAACGTTCAAGAGCTTAAAAATGAGATTCTGGATGAAAGCCATAGTTCAAGGTATTCCATTCACCTGGGAAGCACCAAGATGTATAGGGATTTGAAGGAGTATTACTGGTGGCCCAACATGAAGAGGGACGTAGCAGAATGGGTAAACAAATATTTGACTTGCCAAAGAGTAAAGGCAGAGCACCAGAGACCCAGTGGACTTTTACGACCCCCGGAGATTCCCGAATGGAAATGGGAACAGATAGCCATGGATTTTGTTGTCGGTTTACCAAGGACGAAAGCCAACCACGATGCCATATGGGTGATTATAGACCGACTGACAAAATCAGCTCATTTTATTCCTATCAATGAGAGATACACAGTCGATAGACTGGTGGACATTTACCTTAAGGAAATAGTGACGCGACATGGAGTCCCAGCGTCCATTGTCTCAGACCGAGACCCCAGGTTCAACTCCAGATTTTGGAGGAGCTTTCAAGAATGTGCGGGGGCCAAGTTAAATATGAGTACCGCTTACCATCCCCAGACGGATGGGCAAAGTGAAAGGACCATCCAGACACTAGAGGATATGTTGAGAGTCTGTGCAATAGACTTTAAAGGAAGTTGGGATGATCACTTGCCATTGATCGAGTTTTCTTATAACAATAGCTTTCATGCTAGCATCAGAATGCCGCCTTATGAGGCCCTGTACGGAAGAAGGTGTCGATCTCCCTTATACTGGGATGAAGTAGGAGAGCGGAAGATGCTCAGACCCGAAGTGGTCCAAAGGACCAAAGATATAGTGGATCTCATCAGAGGACGGCTGGTAGCCGTCCAAGACAGACAGAAGAAATATGCAGACCTAGCCCGAAAGGACAAGGAGTATGAAGTAGGGGACTTAGTACTACTAAAAGTATCCCCTTGGAAGGGGTTAATGAGGTTCAGAAAGAAAGGAAAACTAAGCCCAAGATTGGACCTTTTGAGATACTAAGACGGATTGGGAAGTTGGCTTACGAGCTAGCCTTACCCCCGAACCTACAACAAGTTCATAATGTGTTCCATGTGTCAATGCTAAGGAAGTATCATCGCGATGCCAGACACATAGTGGAGTACGAGCATGTGGATATGCAACCGGATCTGACTTACGTGGAGAAACCAGTAAAGATTATGGATAAGAAGGAGCAGGTGCTTCGGAACAAAGTGATCAAGCTAGTCAGAGTGCTATGGCAGAATCATATTATGGAAGAATCAACTTGGGAACTAGAGAGCACAATGCTAGAAAAGTATCACCATTTGTTTTCTATTTGATTCCGGGACGGAATCCTTTTAAGGAGGGGAGACTGTAATAACCCCAAAATTTTGAACTTTTTTGTAACCCTTATGAATAGTGTTTTGCTGATATTGCTGAATAAGAAAACTTTTCATGCCACACTATGTATGGGTTCTTTTATTGTTATTCTGAGATCGTATTAGTACTCTATATGATAAATAAGTGTATGTAAAGATCGTCAGAATCCAAATTCGAACACTTTGATTTTTCCCGGAAATCCACCAGATACCGAAAGAATTGAGTATAAGATAACAGGATAAAAAGGATTTAAATTCAAGGATTATAAGAGAGGATCATAAAAGGAATATAATGTATTGATAAAGGTTAAGGAAACCCAAGTAATAAGATCCTGGGTATGATCCCTCAAACGATAAACGAAAACGAAAGTTAAACGAACCGTATAACAGATCAGCGGTCATTAGCCAAGTAATTAGAAGCTAATCAAAGAGGGTAGTGAGGATGATGTCATCAAACCAATAAGAAGAGGACAAGTGTGGGAGGATGACATAATAAGGTGACATAAGCATGACAAAAAGGAAGGGTGTTGTTGGTTGATTCTTGGCCATGCAAAAGTTACCATGGTTAAAAGTAATAAATCAAAACAAAACAAATCAACGAAGCCAACCAACAATTCATTTCAACAAAACACAAAGTTGACTTCTCTTTTCATCAAAGAAAGCTCTCGGCCTCTTTTCCATTTCAAGAAGAAAAAAACCAAAATCTAAGATCCAAGCCTTGTTAATTAGTGAGGTAATTATCTAATACTCCTTATGCATAGATATAGCTATCCTATAAGTTTGAGCTTCTAATTCATTCACAATCTCTTCCTAAAAATCATGGAAGAAGAGGATGAATAGTGTTTTTCAAGAACTTAAATTTTTGTTCTTGAGTTTTTGTTTAGATTAAGCTTGGATAAGGACTTTTAAGGGTGATTCCAAGCTAATTACTTGATTCTCCACTCTCCAAGGAAGGTATAACCCCTCCAAACCCTAACTTTACTTTGAGTATTAGGTTTAGTTTTGTTGTTATGGTTCATGAGAAGCATGATTCTTGTAGACTTAGAGTGTGGTTGGTTTTGTAATGAGTTGGAGTTGTAATTCTTGGATTATTGATTAATGAACTTAAATATAGTTTTAATTCATGTTTTAGAATAATATAAATTAGAGAACTTGAGGTGTTGGGGATGTTTTAGTATGGTATGGATGGAATTTGGTTGTATGAATGAATTATGGTTGATTGGTGGTTGGTTTGGAGTAGAATAAAATTGGTAATCACGTAAACATAGCCGTCGTAATGTCCGATTTACTTTAGACTGTTTTTGCTCTTAACATCAGGACCCGAGAACTCCCTGTTAGATTTTGACCATTGCCATGATTAGATAGTTCATGTTACGAGCTTCGTTTTGATATGTGGTTCGTTTAAATCCGATGTACGGTTTAGGAGAAACGACCGTTTTAAGTAACGGCGTTTCGCGAACGAACCATTACCCCTCGCCTTACTTTGAAACATAGGTTAAAGACCTTAAAGGACTAATTGGAGTATGAATCATTTATGTAAAGTGTATTAGGCAGTTGGTAAGGCACTCACGAAAGAATCGCCTTAAAATCCTTAATGGTTAATTTATTAAAAATGGTGGAGTCGAGGGTACTCGAGCGACTTAAGAGAATCAGTAAGCGCAAAGCGAGCGTTAGAGTCTAAATTGGTTAAAGTATAGATTCATAAGTGACTTGGGTTTAATTCTAACTTGTATGTTGTTTATAGGTTACCAGACTCGTCCCAAGCCATTTGTCACCCCCAGTTGCTCAGGCAAGTTTTCTACCCGTTATACTGTTGTTGTGATGTAAATATATGTATATGCATTATCTTGTGATAAGTGCATGATGGTTAATTAGCAAATTCTTGCGATATATTGGAGCATGCTGATATGGTATATATGCATGTCTGTTTCGTAATCTTGATATATATCTGTTGATTCAATTGCTTATAAGTTGCATAATACCTATGCTAGAGATAAACAGTAATTGCGTATACCCTTAGTATAGGGGACCCAAAGGTGAACATTTTTCTAAAACCGGGAGTCGATGTTCCCGAATATATATATATATATATATATATATATATATATATATATATATATATATTGATATAGTTTTCAAAACTATTAATCGAATAAGGTTTATTCGATAACTTTATTTTATTTAATGAATATTACTTTGAATATTCATTCGAGGACTTATGACTCAGTTTATATTATTTAATGAATATTACTTGAATATTCATTCGAGGACTTATGACTCAGTTTATATTAATATTTAATGAATATTAATGGAATATTCATTTGAGGACTTATGACTTCGATTATTTACTAAATAATAATCTTTATTTTATTAAAGAATAATGTTTCGATAATCAAACTTATTTTCGATTATTCAAATAAAGATAGTACTTTCGTATAAGTATATCTTTGGTTATTTATTATTCATTTCAAGTATAAGTTTTAAAACTTTTACTTCAATTATTTTTATAAGGATTATCCTTATGGGAATATTATTTAAATGATAATATTCAGATATTTTCTAATATATCGGGACTGATTTACTTTATTAAATCAGCACTACTCCAAACACTCTTTAAAGTGTTTTCGAGTATTCCAAATGATTTTTAAAAGTTAGAGCGGATCCCAAAACTCATTTTTATATTTCAGATCTTCCTTTCAAGGGGATTTAAATACTCGCTCAAAACATGAGAGATCCGGCTCTGTGGTGTATTTTATATTCGCAACGTGGTTGCTGTTTTGAGACAACAATTTGATTACTTGCCCAATGTTCGGGAAGTAAGTCCATCTGATTGAGTCGACATAAGCGACAGGCCGGGGTACGGTCTATGAAGGTGTAAGAGGCTGGGTGACAGTCCATCCACGCGTGAGTAGCTGTGTAACGGTCTAGCGCGAGGTCCGAATGCGGCCAGGGTGATGACCGACGAGGAATTCATCCATCTAGAGTAGAAAAGGTTACTTATTGGTATCTTTGCCTGATCAGCAAGATATCGGGTTTATGCCACAATTCTTTTCCTTTCCAAAAATTCATTGGATGTTACAAACTCTGTTCATACTTTACATGACAGAAGTTTTCAGGAAATTTATAAAGAGATATATATATGTGGATATATATATATATATATCGGGACTTAATGAAGTATCTCATAACTTCATTTCATTCAATAATATTTCAAAGATTTAATCTATTCAAATCTTGTCTTGTAGTCTCATCTATGTGATGAACTGTTGAAAGCTCATTATACTTTGAATAGTGGTAGTTCAAGTAGTTTTATAAATGATATAAGTATAGTGAAGTATTTGGTAACTTCATCCCTTGTTTTTGCTTATATCCAGTAAGTAATTATCTTACACTTGATAAAGGATTTTAGTAAGTTATCCATTTAGATACTTGCATTATTGTTTACACTATATATTATCTTGCGAGCTGTAATGCTCACTCTTGCTTTATTTCTTCATCACATAACAACAGTTTGGAAAGATGACCAGACTCAAGCAGACCCAGCGCAAGCGCGTGGGAAGCGTCCCACGTCTTCCCGTTGATGTTGTAGCTATTATAGCTGCAGAGGTAGATTTATTGGTAGATCATACATTCTACTTTTGGGAACAAAATATTGTATAATTATAACTTGTGGCAGATAATGGCAATTAACTGTAAACTTATCAAGTAATCATTTTGGGTTGTAATAACTTTTAAATTGTGGATTCAAGGACTTGTACTTATTTCAATTTCAGCTCTGAGACTATAACGGGTTGTGGTGTGTGTTAGTGTGGGGTCACATCATGAGGTTATTTATTATTAATTAAGTTAAGTGATATTGTGGAAAGAAAGACCGTGACGACCCGGATCCCCGACCCCGGATCTGGGGGTGTTACAGTTCTCGACAAGGATATTTTGAGACTTATCAATAACTCAGAACTAAAATGATTTAATTCAATGAATTATTTTAGACAAATACTTTTGGAAAATTTATTCTGATTTCGAATTGATTGAATTCAAATAAATTAGAATCATTTTTAGTCCATTCTCGGACAAACTTGGCATTTATCAGAGTTCTCGATAAGTCATTTGACTTCTCGAATGTACCTTTTTCATATTCAAAATTACTTCTCGATAAGTTTAATATCAAACGTTTATTTGACTTCTCGATAAGTATTTTACTTTTTCTATAAATACCCAGACTTCTCGATTAATCTTAACATGGAATTTCTCAAAATTCTAAGTAAACTGAATATTTATTACTTCATATCTTCAGTATATGAACTTAATAAATAACAGATCAAAAGAAGCAAAAAGTATGAAAAACTGAACAAATTTAATTCATAAATTATGTTCATAAAGATACTTTTGACATACTTTGTCTCTAAATTTCTCTGACTTATTGACACATTTACATGCTTATATGATTTCTTGCTTACGTGGAAATATGTTAGCCCAATGTTAGTAGACTAATACATTATTTGTGTTATTTTGAGTATGTTGATAGTGATAAATTTATCTGATTGATTGCTGATAGGGTGAGTTACTTTTTGTGTAGGGAGTACGTGCTTATTTGCATGGGGAATAGTTACTCTTTAAAATAAAATAATATTCTTGAGTACTTGCATGGGGAATAGTTACTAGTCATTTCTAGCTGTCAAGTATGCTTATGTGATTATTACTCTTATTATTCGGGCAACTCAAGAGTCTCTTGGTTTCTATCTTTACTCCCTCTATAAATTAAAACGCTTCACTCTTTATCACTCATCACTCATCACTCTCCTACTCTCAACAAACATCAAATTTCAACTCACCTCATGTTCATCTCTCTCTCCCTCTCACTCAAATGGACGCCCCAGTCTTCTACAGAGTTATTCATGGAGCTTACCAACCGGTCCATCATTTGGATGATGATCTAGTGTATTTTGATCCTATCGGACTTCGTGTCCGTCTCAAGGGGGTTGTTTACAGCCCCTTTGATATCCCACTTGAGGTCTTTTACGAACTCTTGTGGAATTATCAAATAACATTCTTTTCTTTGAGATGGAAGCCTCTTTCGAGCAGGAGAGACGAGCCAGGGTGGCTGAGCAGCAACGCCTTGCTGCTTTGGAGTTGCAGGAGAGGATCATCTCTCTTGCACACTCCATGTCCAGAGCTTACCAGCGTAGGGCAAGGAGGTTGGATGCCGAGAAGAAGGAGTCTAAATTAGAGTAGTTAGGATTAGGATTTACTTGTTAAATCTATGTCTTAATGTACTATGTTTCCATTTTTAATGAAAGTTCTGATTCTTGTCTTGAAATCTCTTGTTTGTGTAGTAATTACTATGTGCTTATATCTATATTAAATTTTGTCTTCTTTGCAATAATGCTTGTAACTAAAATATCTTACAATGTATTTGTTTAATGAAACTTCAAAGAGATACAGTTGTTCAATGCATTACAGGTCTAATACAAGACATCAACAGGGAAGTCAAATAATCAATTCAGGTATTAGTGCTAAAACTGCAGCTAAAACACTTCAAAACCAAACTGTGGTTTACCTAGGCACAACATCACAAACACAAACTCAAACACAATCCCACTCAGGTGACTCTCAAAAGCCACCTATTTTACAAAAGGATAGAAATTTCATGATGATCTTCAGATTGTTGTGTTGTTTGAGAAAAGAATCCACCAAACATGAAAGTTTATCAGTTTACTGAATATTTCTTGAGTGTTTCTCTTGCACCTTCATGTGCACAAACAGTCTTCACAGACTGAAAGGTTTGAGGTTAGTACTCCTGAGGGGGAGCTATCTAAATCCTCTCCAAATCAATTGGAGGTTCCTCAAGAAGGAACACCTCCCCTCATAATTCTAGCAGAAGCTATCTTAGCAGTCAAAGCTAGAAGAACAATTGCCTATGATAATGTCATAAGAAGGGCAATCTTATCACATTTATGTGACAGTGCTCTGTAAGGTGCATAAAGGTTTGAGGCTGGTGTACATGACAGTAACCCAGTCAAATCCTCTCCAATTCCAATGGAGGTTCCCACTACAAGTGGAGGACAACACACTGTCACAACCACAGAGCAATTTGTGAGTCAAACTGTGACCCCAGTCATAGATGCTTATGCACTCATTTTTCTGGTGAAATGAGTATGATTAGCCCTATATGGTCTTCCTCTAATCATATGATCACTGATTACCTCTTCTCAGCCACCTCTTATTTCTGTAGGTCAAACAACATTTGAGCCTTTCATGTGAGGATAAGAGAAAAGATTGAGTGAAAAACAAAGAATAAGAGAGGCAGGATCCTTCCTAGAAAAAGGAGAGGTAGATGAATGTATGGATTTAGTGATCCTTGTGAGAGAACTCCGACTCTCAAAAGTTATGAGACTAGTGCAGTGAGAATTGGTGAGATTACTTATTCAAAAGAACAGAGAGCTGAGGACTTTTATCACTAACATACTTTTTTTGTAGATCTAAGTGAAACTTATATTTTTTTGATAAACTCATCACCATGAATCTCAATGAAGCTTGAAGCTGCAGACAGTGTTCCAAATGGACAATGACAGCAGCTTGAACAATGTGCATTTAGCTGGATCTTTCTTCCTGGAGATAATGTCAAAAAGGGGGAAAATATATCTAAATGCCAAAACAGCTAATGGATGTTGAATAAATCTAAATGCAACTCAACAAAAGAAGACCTGATGGGAAGATTGGTTTTGGTTTTTGTATTTGGATAAAGTTTTGACATCATCAATCAGAATTTGTGCATAATTTCATAATGAACAAGTTGGGGGAGATTGTAATATATAATAGATGATGTCAAAGATTACTGAAGCTAATAATGTCATAAAAATCTATGATCTGAGTATATCAGAAGATCAGAAGAGTTGAAGGCATCATGAAAGGGCAGAATATCAAAAGATGGAAAATTTCTGAATGTAAAAGTTGGCTCTTTGTCAAGATTCAGGATAGGGATGTTAGCTAGTTATCCTAATCCAGATTTGCTGAAACTAATGGAGGCTCTAACTGACACCCCCATCGTAGAAGAATTAGAAATACTTGTACAGATTAAGAACATAATTGAGAAAGGATCAAAAAACTCAGTCTTTACTTAATTATTGTAAACTATCACATGTCCAATGTACAAGTGCTATATCAGCTTTTGTATTATTTTATTTTTATTCTTTAACTTGGGGTTAGTCTTGTTAACAGACATGAATTTGTGATAAGCAATCTTCTCACAAATTGGGGGAGATTGTTGTGCAAGACATGCCTGTATCATAACAAGACTAAGTTATACTGACAACCCTAAGATTAGTTATATTGTAACCTTAATCTGTAATTCATACTTGTAACACTTAATGTCTGTAAAATGTAAATGGAGCAGACTGGAGCATTTTTCCCTAAACAGTGTCAAGCCTAAGAATTATATCTGGAAGAAGATCAAGAAGGTCATGCCTTAGAAGAATTATGAAGAAGCTTGGAGTTGAATAATTCTGTTTGGTGAAAAACATTCTAAGTCAAGATCTCTACAAGTCACAGAATTAGTGTTATAGAGAACTCATTCGAGAACTCAGAAAGACCTATCGAGAACTCAAGAATTGTCTATCGAGAACTCAGGAAATGCTATTGGAGATATCGATAAGTCAGATACCCATTCGAGAACTCAGAGATATCGACAAGTATACATTCATTAGAGAACTCTGAGTTATCGATTAGCCAAAGTCCATTAGAGAACTCTAAATTATCGATAAACCAAAATTCACTAGAGAACTCAGAGTTGTCGATAAGTCAAGTCATCAATGAAGTTTCAGAGATATCGACAAGCCAGCATGCCTATCGGGATGTCGAGTTCTCTAGAGCTTAATTGGAGATCTCGAAGTGAAGAAATTTCTCTAAGTACAAAATTGCAGAACAGTTTAATATCCAAGGTTGCAAATCACCAAACAATTCACATAGCTGGATTGACAAGTCTACAAAAAGCAGCTTGAGAGATGTGCAAGATCAATGGCAAAGATTAACTGACAGAGGAGATTAAAGTAAACACAGGATGCTAAAGATATGCTAAGCCATAAATGGAAGATTTTCTTTTCTATAAATAGAAATGACAAGTGACAGTTTAGAAAAGCTAATAGCATGTTTATTATCCACTGTGTAAACCAGCAGTTAACTGAGTTATAAAGTTAACACTGGTTCTCTAGTTAAAAAGTAATAATCAAGATAGAAAATCTTGTATTCTCTCTCAAGAAAGAAGCTAAGTTCTAAAACAAGAACTTAAAGATTTTGTAGCAAAACACTGCTTGATTTTTAATATAAAATTAAGTGAGTTTTGAAGATCTTTGTTTCTCATATTTGCATAGTTATTTATGTTTAACATCTATTCTACTAAATCATTGACAACAACCAACTGATAAAGCCAAGGTCGATCAAAAATCTAACATTTAAGCTAAAACACATTCACCCCCCTCTTTGTTGTATTCATACCTAATAGGTTTATATATTGTGTATGTGTTGTGGACCCCAAACTTCTGACCCGGGTTTGGAGGGTGCCACACTCTCCTTGTTTGAACTCTAGAAGATGCATCACCAATGATGAGCTCAAAAGGGTGATCTTTAATCCATTTTCTTTGTTGAGATAGATTAGCTCTGGATAAAGAGGCCTCGTTGTTGTCTTGATGTGTGACTGAGTTTTGATTATTAGAAACTCCCCCTGAGTTTGTGAATCTTTGATTTAAGAAAGGGGTACTTTCTGTAGGTGATCTGTAATAACCCCAATTTTTGGAAATTTTTGAAACCCTTATGAATAGTGATTTTGCAGATTATGCTGAATGAGAAAACTTTTCATGCCACACTATGTAGGGGTTCTGTTATTGATCTTCTGGGATATTATTAGTACTCTATGTGGTATATAAGTGTATGTAAAGATCGTCAGAATCCAATTCCGAACACTTTGATTTTTCCCGGAAATCCACTAGAAACGGAAAGAATTGAGTATAAGGTAACAGGATAAAAATGATTTAAATTAAAGGATTATAAGAGAGGATCATAAAAGGATTATAATGTATTAAGAAAGGTTAAGGAAACCCAAGTAATAAGATCTCGGGTATGATCCCTCAAACGATAAACGAAAATGAAAGTTAAGCGAACCGTATAACAGATCAGCGGTCATTAGGCAAACAATTAGGAGGTTAATCAAGGAGGTTAGGGATGATGAGGTCATCCAACCAATGAGAAGAGGGCAAGTAAGAGATGATGACCCAATAAGGTGATGCAAGCATGACATAGGGAAGGAGGAGGTGTGGTTGGTTTATAACCACACAAATATAAGGTTATTAAGGTAATTAACCAAAAACAAAACAAAAAACAACCAAGCTAAGCCAAACAAATCAAAAAACACAAAATCATTTCATTCTCATCATCTTGCTCTCGGCTTTTCTTCTTTTTCAAAGGAAGAAAAATCAAAAATCAAGTTCCAACCATTGTTAAATCACAAGGTAATTATCTAAGGTTCCTTGTACATAGATATGGATATCTTATAAGTTTAAACTTCTAATTCCTTCACAATCTCTTCCAATAAATTAAAGAAGAAGATGGTGAATAGTAACCTTCAAGAAATAACTTTGGTTTTCTTGATTTTTATGAAAGTTCAAGGTAGCTTAAGCATAGATCAAGGCTTCCATGGGCATTCCAAGGATCTTTCATTGATTAAGAAGCTTCAAGAAGGTATAAACTCCAAACCCTAGCTTTAGTTTTGAGTATTTAGGAATGGTTATGAGTAATATAGTATATGTGAAGCATGAAGCTTGTTTGTTTAGAGTTTGGGTTGGAGTGGTAGTGGTATGAATGTTGAATCTTGTTGATTTGTTAAAGGAATTAAGTATAGTTTAAGTTCATGATGAGAATAACATAAATTGGAAGAACTTGAGGTGTTGGGACTGTTGTAGTGTGTTTTGGATGAATGTTGATTGTATGAATGAATTGGGATTGATTGGTGGTTGAATTGGAATGGTATAAAATTGGGAAATCGCGTAAACATAGCTGTCGTAATGTCCGATTTACTTTAGACTGCTTTTGTTCATAACATTAGGACCCGATAGCTCCTGCTAGATTTTGACCATTGCCATGTTTAGATATTTCATGTTACGAGCTTCGTTTTGATATGTGGTTCGTTTGATTCCGATGAACGGTTTAGGAGAAACGGCCGTTTTAAGTAACGACATTTCGCGAACGAACCCTTACCCCTTGCCTTACTTTGAAACATAGGTTAAAGACCTTAAAGGACTAATTGAAGTATGAAACATTTATGTAAGGTGTAATAGGTAGTTGGTAAGACACCCGCGAAGGAATCGCCTTAAAACTCGTAATGGTTAAATTATTAAAAATGGTGGAGCCGAGGGTACTCGAGTGACTTAAGAGAATCAGTAAGCGCAAAGCGAGCGTTAGAGTCTAAGTTGGTTAATGTATAGATTTACAAGTGACTTTGGTTTAATTCCAACTTACTTGTTGTTTATAGGTTACCAGACTCGTCCCGAGCCATTCGTAACCCCTAGTCGCTCAGGCAAGTTTTCTATCCGCTATACTGTTATTGTGATGTATACACTTGTATATGCATTATCTTGTAATAGATGCATGACGGTTATATTAGCAAATTCTTGCGATATATTGTAGCATGTGATATGGTACATATGCATGCCTGTTTTGTATTCTTGCCATATATATCTGTTGGTTCAGTTGATAATACCTATGCTAGAGAATAGCGGTAAATTGCATATACCCTTAGTATAGGGACCCAAAGGTGAAAACATTTTCTAAAACCGGGAGTCGAGGATCCCGAATAGATTATATATATATATATATTTATATATATGTATGGTTATAGTTTTCAAAACTATTAATCGAATAAGGTTTATTCGATAACTTTATTTTATTATTGAATATTATTTCGAATATTCATCCGAGGACTTATGACTCCTTTATTTTATTATTGAATATTATTTCGAATATTCATCCGAGGACTTATGACTCCTTTATTTTATTATTGAATATTATTTCGAATATTCATCCGAGGACTTATGACTCCTTTATTTATTATTGAATATTATTTCGAATATTCATTCGAGGGCTTATGACTCAGCTTAATTTATTTATTGAATATTATTTGAATATTCTTTTGAGGATCTATGACTCCGATTATTTGCTGAGATATATTCTTTATTTTATTAAAGAATAATGTTTCGATAATCAAACTTATTTTCGATTATTCAAATAAAGATAGTACTTTTGTATAAGTATATCTTTGATTATTTAATTTTCATTCAAGTAAGAGTTTTAAAACTTCTACTTCAATTATTTTTATAAAGATTATTCTTTATGGAAATATTATTTAAATAATAATATTCAGATATTTTCTAATATATGGGGACTGATTTATTTTGTTAAATCAGCATCACTCCAAACATTCTTAAAAATGTTTTGCGAGTCTTCAAAATGATTTTTAAAAGTTAGAGCGGATCCCAAAACTCATTTTTATATTTAAGATCCTCCTTTCAAAGGGGATTTAAATACTCGCTCAAAACCTGAGGGATCCGGCTCTGTGGTGTGTTTTATATTCGCAACAAGGTTGCTATTTTGTTAAATGAATTGATTACTTACCCAACACTCGGGAAGTAAAATTCTTGGAACAAGTTAATCCATTAACAGGCATCGCCTGGGAAATATCGGTGAGTTCTCCTTTCCAACTAGATACGACTTCTTGGTGGAGCCGTATCAACAAGTTTCTACTTGGGGAAAGGGGGAACGAGCTATACGTGTCAGAGTCATGGATTTCATCTGAACTAGGAGTGGCGTAAGTGGTCGAGTGGCGCCGGCCCAGCCTTATTATATTGGCCCAAATGGCCTGGAAGTTCTGTTAAGGCGGTCCATTCCTTAGGAGTTCAGTGTTCGGTTGACAAGTAAATCCGACAGGTTCTCCTCTACATGTAGAAAATGGTGGGGTTGCACTACTACGACTGATCATCGTAAGTGGTCTTCCTGGCGCGGCAAACTCCTGTAATGAGTTCATCATCCAATTGGATATTTCTGCAACACTACCCAGAGCACTTCGATAGAAAGGCTACGGTTGGGTGATTGTTGAGTGTTCGCAGGGTCAAGTTTTCAAAATGATGTTTACATCAAATGAAGTATCTCATAACTTTATTTTATTTTGATGATATTTTAAAGGTTGAATCTATTCAAGTATTATCTTGTAGTCTCATCTATGTGATGAACTTTTGAACTAATTATAACATGAACGGTGATAGTTCAAGTAGTATTTGGAAAAGATATAAGTATATTGGAGTATCTTGTAACTTCATCTTTTAAACTTATATCTAGTAAATGATTATCTTATGCATGACAAAGATTTTCAGAAAAACGTTGAGACAAGGTTAGATATATGAGATCACCTTGCAACGGTATTTTTATACAGTTATACACTGGAACTCTGTGTGTATTATGCATGGAAGAGGACTTCCAATATTTTGAAAAGTATATATATATATATACTGAATATTTTGCGACTTCATCGCATTAAGATATCAACTTGGTTCATTTCTTCTTAACCAAGACTTTCTTGAGTACTATGAGAATGCTCATATATTGTAAATTATTATACATATTATTTCGGTGGGCTTGCTGCTCACCCTTGCTTTCTTCTTTCATCACACAACAACAGATAGAAAAGATGAACAGGACCAAGCTCCCGATTCGCAAGCGATTAGGAAACGTTCCGCAGTTTCCTATAGGCGTTGATATCGCTGTAGCTGAGGTAGGAACTACCAATAGGCTAGGCTTTCAACTTATGATGTACCAGACTTATGTATAATTAAGAATTGTAATAATGGAAAAGAAATGTAAATTTATTCAGAAACCTTTTAAGGTGTATTGACATATAATTGTGGAATAAAATGACTTGTGATTATTTCTGGATATTCATCTCTGAGACTATAACTTGTGGTGTGTGTGTTTATTGTGGGGTCACAGTACAGAGTAGTTAATTGTGTATTAAGATTGGGTGTTATTAAGGGAAATGGAACTCGTGACAACCCGGATCCCTGACCCCGGATTTGGGGGTGTTACAGAAATGGTATCAGAGCCAAGCGTTATAAACCTCATAGATGATGTGACGTTAAGATAATAACTAAGATAATAAGAACTCTTGCCAAGTTCATAGTCGGGCTACCTAACGTAGTACTGACAGTTAAAACCCTTATGGGAACCTTTATAAATATCGTGATAGAAGCGTAGTTCGTTATCGTATATGGTAGCGGGACTCCGAACCCTGAGGTTGAGGAGCAACAACGCGATGATGTTTTATTACTGATTGGGGATCGGATTGTGAATCCGATAGAGTACCCTAATGAGGGACCGGATAAGATTCATATTGAGAATGTAGCGGTTGAGGATGTTATCCTAGAAGGGATAGTTGCTGAGGAGGATCCCATGGAGGATCCTGACAAGAATGAATAAATGACCACTGATGAATTAATGACCATGGTTAGGTCACCTACCAGAAGTAGGATTGGTCGATCACTACCGGAGGTTCGTTCAAGTTTGTAAAGATAGTAGCCCCTTTAACGCGGCTTACTCGTAAGACTGAGAAGTTTTGAATGGACAGAGAAATGCGAGAACAACTTTTAAGAACTGAAGCAAAGATTGGTGACGGCCCCTATGTTGGCATTGTCGGATGGAAAAAGGAGATTTTGTGATTTGTATTGACGCTTCGCATAAGGAATTAGGGTGCTTCTTATACAGCACAACAAGGTAATCGCGTACGTGTCAAGACAATTAAGGGAATTTAAAATTCGATATCCCCACCCATGAGCTTGGGCTCGTGGCAATAGTTTTGCCCTAAAGATTGGAGGCACTACTTGTATGGAGAAAAGTGCGAGATTTACACAAGCCATAAGTGCTCTAGTACATTTTCACGCAGAAAGAGCTCAACATGCGCCAAATGAGGTGGTTAGAGCTAATCAAGAATTATGATTGGGAGATTCTTTATCATTCAGGGAAAGCCAATGTGGTGGCTGATGCCCTTAGTAAAAAGGAGAGACTCAAGATAATAATGTCTTTGGGAGAGTTTATAAGAGATTTTGAGAAAATTGAAATAGAAGTGAAGGTAACCGGAGCCGGTACCGAAAAGCTGTTTGAGATTGCAATACAGACCGAATTTTTGGAAAAGAACATATTGTGCCAGAAAAAGTGATGAATAAAGGCAGAGAGTCAATGACTGGAGAAGAGATCCATACTGAGAAAGATGATAAGGGGATAGTGAGGTGTTCCTACAGAAATTGGGTTCCAAAAGTTGAAGAGCTTAAGGATGAGAACTTAGATGAGAGCGCCATAGTTTGAGGAATAAGATTTAGGGCAAACCCTGAATGTGATAGTCAGGGAGGTTGCCATCAAGAAAGAAAGAACCTATAACATAATAGAGTGGAAAACAAGGTTTTTAATGTATAAGATAACCCCGATTATGGGAGAAGGTTGAAACATTTCATACTAAGGAAACAGAAAGTCGAGTAAGGAAAGGAGACCCGAGACAGTACTCCTATACGACAATTTATGGACCTGTCTAGATAGAACTTAGACTATTATCCCCAACCACCACCTTGAGGAAACAATGCGGTAGGAAATTCTTTCAGGACCTTTAAGTCTCTAAGCTCTCAGAGTTCCAAGGAACAGGTTGACCTAGTCGAGGCAAGAGCCTGGCTAAAGGAAATAGAGGAATCATTTGAGATTCTGAATGATTGACGAATCACAAAAGAGTGTTTTTGTCAGTTACCCTGCTAAGAGAGAGACCACCCACTGGTGAAAGACCAAGGAAGGCACGGAGCAAGAGATTATAATAAACTGATTTAAGTTCAGTCAATTGTTTTTAGGAAAGTACTTCCCAAGGTTATGGAGATAGTGTAAAAGCTTTAGAGACAGAACAAAGGCAGAAGAGTATGATGAATTATAAATCTAAGTGGTAAAAGTTGTCAAGATTCGTTCTGAGGACACGAATCCAGAATGACGGGATGTTTGAAATCGATGCTTATGTTGGGATGGTTCATGAAATAATGATAAGAGAAAGGAAAATAAAAAGAAATTGAAGTGGAAAGGAATATAAAGGCAAGAGAGTTTGAGGAATGATAAGGGAGTTGGGTATGAGGAAACCCTAAAGACTCGTAGTAATAAAAATAGAAAAGTATGTAATCGTCAGGATGAGGGTGATTCACCTTGAGTTAAATTGATGGTTGAAGGTATAAGAGATACATATATTTCATCCAAGGATTTGAGGAAACCTTGAGATAATTCGAAGGATAAATAATGAGACGCGGATAGACTGAGGAGACAAGAAAATAAGAAATTAGGAAAAATTGGATGAAGGAAGTGACCTTCAAGAATGTGAAGTATAAGACCGGTGGATTGATACCCAGAAAGGGAGACGCCATGTATGAAAGATATCCCAACATTGAGGTGACTGTTGAGATAAACAACAAAAGTAAATAAGGAATTATTAAGAAGAGGTTCACGTTGAACACGACCAATATCTTCCAGAACATCCTTGTTATCGTTACCAAATTAGGCAAGAAAAGCGGATAACCGTTGTTATCTTTTGGAGGCCATATAGATTGACCTCATTTTGAATACATATGTTATTGTGAAACTAGGAATATACTATCGAGGTGGGAATGATTGAATAAGACACCCTTATCAGGGATATATGATTTGATTTATCCATGGAAGGATGCATGTACCTTTTAAAGGTGGAATTAAGGATAGAACATCGGTAACTTAAAACGAATCCTAGGGGAATGCATAAAGGCTGGCATTTCACCCTTAATAGGGACATCATGAGTTTTGACAGTATGAATTGGAAAGGATTAAGGTAATAACCACCTTTAAGAATCAGTGGAGAAATTTTTTTCAGAAGTATATAGACAATGATTCTGGTATTAATAAATGGTATCTTGATATGCCCTGTATCTAGGGAATACAGGAGGAACGATTCAAGGATAACCTTAGAGGTTTTACAAGGAGAAAGGTAATATTCAAAATTCTCAAAAATAGAAATGTTGATAAAGGAAATATGACGTAATTATAATGATGCCAAGTGGGGCACGTGTTAAACCACGAGAAGTATGGATCGAACCAGTAATGGTCGAAGTTGTTCAGGGCAATTAGGACTTAAGATAAAAAGATGTTCTAATTATGATTGAGAGTCAGTCATGACAGTGATTAACCTCTAAAGACTGAGGCAATAACTTATGAAAAAATGGTAATATTTTTTTTTTACTCATCAGATTTTAAGGAAAACATCTTCACATAAGCTGTGATTGAAATAAGGTAGAAAATTTATTTGGAGGTGGTTAAAATGACATTGACTGTAAGGAAATTTTACTATCAGGAAAGGCCAAAGAGGTTGTAATATCCGGAATATATCGTGCAATTACTTTTGCTAATATATAATTATTATATGTATTCAGTATCTATTCTGTGAATTATTTGTTAAGTGTTAAATGTGTTTGAATGTTTAAAAATGTTATTAATTAAGTATTTCAATTTTTATATGTCCAAAATAAAATATAGATAATTGTCATATCTTCCTAATTATTTTTATGTTGATTTATGAATTTATAAGAATCATATAGATTTTATAAAATCTTTTTCCGGGTATTTAAAATCTATTTTATAAAAACGAGAACCAACCACCGTTATCCGTTTTTACGTTTTTAAAACCCAAAACTCTTCCGAGAACTCCTTCCTAACCTAATTGCAATATTCCGAGCATTTCCCGTGTTTCGACTTTTTCGATTCGGCGTACGGTTTATCCTGCGCGGGTCCCGGCTCAACATTTTCGATACATTATTCGTTTCGGTAAATTAATAAAACTCGTATTTTCGAGAAACGGGAGCTTTTTATTAAACTATCACAATTATCACCTCGTAATACGTGTAACCAGGCGCTGAGACCAAGACCGCAGTACAAATTGTACAGTTTGGATAATTATCCCGAAAACTGGTACCGTTTGGATCCGTTTTTATAAATAAACGTACTATTTTATATCCGGAATGATCCAACGGGATACTAATTTTCCGTAAGTATAAATAGCCCTTACCGTATTTTATTTTGTACAGAAAATCATTTGCAAACAGTTAAATAGATAATTATCAAGTGAAACGAACCGTGTTCTTCGTGTTCTTCGCAATCAAACGAGGATTTGAGGACGTTATTGGAATCCGATCGAGGCGTATGAATAGTCAAAACGAAGCCCTCGACGAGACGATCGTATCCATATCAAAATCATCGAATAAGGTTAATTATTTTTCAATTTCGTATTTTTAATTTTTCATTTCTTTTAATTTAAATTCGGGTTCTAATTTAGAGGGGTTGTTTGTATATTTTGATGCTTGTTTAACATTCCTGAGATCACAAGGATTGAGTTGGTATATAAATTTGTTAGTTTTGATCAAGATTTGATGAAACCCGAGTTCTTGGTTTTAAGGATTTTTAGTTTTTGATTTTCTAAAATTCTTATAGATTGTTGTTAGTTTTGGGTTAGATGAATCGATTGTATATAACTGGAGCTTTATTTTGCCGTATCAATCGTTGAAATCGGTTGAGGATTGTGTAACTTTGGGTTTGGCCGGAAACTCGCCGGTCGATTTCGAGTTTTGGCCGGAGAAGGAGACTCGATGATGGGTTGCTGTTAATGTTGTGATATTAAAGTTCCTGCTAACGATTTGATCAGGTTTAGGCTAAAAACAGGAGCAAACAAAGTTGTTTTGAGGGAGTACAGAGGCCGCCGGATTGTGGCCGGAGTTATGAACTCGCCGGCCGGATTCTGGGTTTTCCAGTTTTCGGCGGCTGTGTTCATGGCTTTTCCGGCCATGCTCATAGCTCAGGCCACCAGTGAATCCTCCAAACCCTAAAACCTCAATTAAACATCTGTTTCTGGATTTTCTTTTTATAAATAATTCAGAAATTCATTATCTAATTCCTAAAATTCATTTTTAATTCCTAAAAATCATTATTTTAATTCCAAAATTCATTTTTAATTCAAAAATAAATCTGATTTATTTTATTAATTAATTTTAGTTAGTTTCTAATTATTTTAATTAGTCAATTAATTTAATATTTATTGATTAATTAACTTAATTAATTATTAATTGATTTTAATTGATTTAATAAATAGATTTAATTATTTCTTTTGATTTTAAAAATTTTGAAAAATAGTTCCGAGCTTTAAAATATTATTTTAAATTATTTTCAAGGCTCGATAATTATTATAACATTATTTTGAAGCCGGATTTGGCTAACCGAACCCTGTTTATTGCTTTAAAATTGATCCAACGACCCATTTTAATTCCGAAAAATATTTTAAAACTAATATTAAATACCCGAAAGCTTGTTTATGACCCGAGACTCCTTTATAAATGATATATCATTGATTGTTTGATGTGCTATGTGCTATATGTGACTTGTTTGTTGACTGTCGGTCTATATGTTCGGTGTTTACTTGTTTATAGCGTAATTTTTAATCCGTAAATCGGATTTGGGTAAAACGAAGGGTAGATGAAACCTTATGACGTCCATGTGACAATTAGAATAATGTGAGATAAATATTGATAGATATTTATGATGCCTAGCAGAGTAAAGAAGGCGTAGGAAAGGGAAGCAGGTGATCAGAAAATAGAATCGAGGCATAGGAAAAGTAGACGAGTGGTTGTTGAAGAGAGTCATTTGACGAGTACAAGTGAAATTGGAATCGATTGTGATAAGGCAAGTACTTCTAAACCTTTCTCGAAATATAATGCAAATATTCTCTTGTGACATACTGTTAATACCCAAAATAGTTCTGTTTTATATTGTAAATACTTTGAATCCTTCAGCCTTGAACCTGAGCCATATCATTTGATCTTTGAGCCGTAAGCCTTATTCTTTGTGAACCATTTCTTGTTGATTTACCAGATATTAAACCACACAAATACGATATTATTCGACAAATATATAACCATCATATACCAAACACTGGAACAAAATGTTTTTTAAATGTACAGAAACTTTTATACTCATCCATACCTTGTGATATCAAAGTACTAAAACCTTGTAAAAACACTATTCATCTAATCCCCGATTATCCTACCGGCTGGAGGTCACTTCTTTTATGTACTTTGACATACCCTTTCGGTAACCATGAATTTTTATTATGCTCTTATATAAATGTTTTATTGTTATTGATTATGATCCGGTTTATTGAACTCTCTTGTTTATCATATTGAAATGCTTTAGAATTGGATAGTTTTCTTTGTATGGACCAGATTCGTGGTCAGACCATATCGATGGTCAAGTTAGGCCAATGTGTGCCTAGGATCCAGTAATTAGAGCAGTGCTGTGTGCTTTGCTCGGGGTTAGTGCGTGACTGATCAGCAACCTAACCTTAGTTTTAAAAACTTAAAATGAATATCCAATTCTATTGGTTGTTTAACAAGAAACTTGATTCCTTTGAATCATCTCGTTTATTATTATTTAACCTCAGTGAATAATGATATGACTTGCTGAGCTAGTTAGCTCACTCTTGCAAATCTTTTTATGTATGCTACAGTTACAAAGGATACAGTTGATAGCGAGGTTTCCCAGTTCAATGTTCGAGCTAGGATTCCAGATTATGGTTGATCGAGCTAGCAGGAGCTTATTGCAGTAGTGAGATAGTAAGATTGTAAGAATAATTTCATATCAGTTGTAAATTAAATTAGTTGGGATGTGGTACGATGTAATAAAAGTTAAGGTTGTGGCTTGTTTTCATACTTTAACCTATTGTGATCCTTGGTTATGTAAAGCAGGGTCATTGCAAATAATAATTTATATACAGGTTTATATATTGAGTGTGTGTTGTGGACCCCAAACTTCTGACCCGGATTTGGAGGGCGCCACAGGTTGGTATCAGAGCTACAGGTTATAAGTCACTGAAACAAGCCTAGATTGTCGAGATTGGTAGAGGGTTAGGATTAGGAATAGGAAATAGAAAGATAGGTTATCGTGAGTTTGAGTACGACTGTATAGTAAGTCTCCGGCACGGTTTGTGTTGCGATTCGGGATTCTTAACTAGCGATGTGATATCCAGGCAACGGCAACGGTAGATCCTGATTTCCCTGCATCAACTGATCATTTGGAGCTTTCCATTTAAGGATCGTCATCTTCTCCCAGATTTGATTTGCGCCTTGTTCTTCCATCAGTATTAGCGGTATTACCCTCTGTTATGACAGTTGCGCCTCTCCAAGTTATTCAGCACTATTCTATCATCTCTCGATATGAGACTACCTATTCAAACACCTTCATTTTCTTATTCTTGTTCCTTTGAACATTCAGCTATGAATGTATCTTTTCTGTTTACTATACACCATATTCTATCAATGAAACAACAGCATTTGCGAGAAGGAACACAATAGCTACAGTAAATGGTGAGTATTGAGATTAAGGTGAGAAGGAATTTAGAAAGAAGATTCAAGTGTTCCGGAGGATGGCTGTTACCAGGTTACAAGAAGCTTTTAGTAATTAGGCCACTTATGACTAGCTTGTGGAATGGAGTAGATAAGTATTGAAGAGAAAGAGTTAGAGGAGATTAGGGATCTGAAGATTTCTGGAAATTAGAAAATGGTGTTGTAATGATGGGATATATATTTTAACAAGATGATGCGACATTAGCTGACTTGTTGACTATTGGATAGTCTGTTCCACTTAATGATTGTAAAGTGGTTAACGGGAGTACTACCAGTATGGGAGCCTTAATGTGAAGCTACGAATAAGATAACATGCAACGATAGCGGAAGTTTTCATTTATTTATGAAGGATAATAGACCCCAATGAAGGAAAGGAGATAAATGAAAGTGAACGGACCCTTGAGTGATTATTTCTTTAACTTGGTATCTGGTCATAAGAAGGACAACAACCAACTCATACAGTAAGGATAACCGGAGGTGTGATTTTCAAAATTTTCAAAATTTTTAAAAAAGTTTTCGAAAAAGATTTTCCTCACAAAATTTCCAAAAGCCTTTTTGAATAAAATAAGTTTTAAACCTTGGTTGTCAAGTTACTACTTGAGTTTCTTGTTTATTAAAAGACCCGGATTATTTGGAAGGATGTTGTTTCAGACTCAGTATTGTTAAATTTGGAGAACGAGGTAACCTGCGATTATGAAGAAGTGGACGCAAGTACTATCTGTATGGGATTAATAATCGAACCAGTGTATGAAGTAACTATTCATCCAATTACTGGGATTATCAGAGTTCGAAAAATTCATTAATTAAACGGAAGCATGAGCATGACCGAAGAAGATTGGAAAAACTTTCAGACTTTTCTAAAGGAAGAATATTATTAACAAAATGATCGTTATGTTGAATGATTCATGGTTATTCCAAATTAAAAAGAGGAAAATCAAGGTTATCTGATAAGAACGCTATTCTGATCGAATTAGTAAAGTATTATATGTGTAGATGCAACGTTACAGACACGAGATTTAACAAGTAAGAATCTACCATAATGCTTAGTTGCGAAGGCATTTTAGCATACTTCTAAAGTTGTTATGTGATACAATTGGGATATGATCGATCGATCTCGAAAGATGAATACAAGTGAAATATGGATGGTGACCAATGGTATCATTCTTGTCCTCAACATTACAGCGTATATTCCTTTCAAGTTCCTAAAAGTGTATGAACTCCTTTTCTTAACAAATTCTTTCTGATGATATCAAAATGGAGGAATTTGCATTCCTTTCAAATTTAATTGGTTCCCTCAAGTTTTGCTTTCTGATTGGGACAAACAGAGTTATGATGGGACACTTTGTCGAAATGACGAAGAGTCGGGTGGGACGCCACCTAATCATGTGCTGTATGCCATACGGTATGAAAGACTGGCCATCTTAAGTACCAATGTGGTTGTCTCATTCATATTCAAATTATTACTTTTTCTTTCTTTTCAACTCTAAGTTTATTAAAATTGTGAATCCTTCTAGTTGTTCCGTTGTACTGTTGTTCTTTGCGAGAGCTTTTCAAATAAAAGTCAATGTATTATACACCCAGCGGGCAAAGTTTCATATATCTCTCATGCATGGAAAGGAAACAAGGGCATATGGTGAGAATTACGAATTACTGGCCCTAGCCAGGAATGCATTACGAGTCAAGGGAATCTACTTCAATAAGGAATACGTCTCCGAGAACGAGAATTTGCGATTTTCCTGAGAAATATGTTATTTAGAATATGGATGTGATGACATGGAAGATTATTACAGATACCTTATGCGTTAAAGTATTAAAAGAAGTGGGGCCAATTTGATCGTATATCTCTCAAGGTTTTATTGATAAGATGAATTATCATATCCAATCAATAAGTTTATGACTAAATGACTAGCAAGTTAAGAACGTGCAGTTATTGAATAAGTAAGTACCAATGGCGGAATCAAAATTTCTGGAAATAAGCTGCGAAGAATTGATATCATTTGAGATAAGAGGATTTGACATTATTTTCAGGAGAGGATTAACTATTCAAGTGTAATGCCCAGGTAGACCGTCGTGATGGAAGATAGTTCAGAAAACGCCAAAAAAAAATAAAAAAAATAAAAAAATAAAAAAATAAAATAAAATAAAATAAAAAATAAAATGAAGAACTTTAAAGGACAAAGGAAAGTAAAGAATTTGTTAAGAATGATTTAAGGTTACAGTGACCAAAATATAAGTGCTATGACGATTATAACTAAGAATCCGGGGCAAACCGAACTTGAAGATTTTACAGTCCCAAGATATATTTCCAGATGAGTTACCAATATTTCCTTTAGATAAAGAAAATGTGTTTATGATTGATTTAGCACTTGAAATGAAGCCAGTGTTCAAAGCCCCGTACAGAATGGCACCAGATAAAATAAAGAAGTTACTAGAGCAAACGCATGAGATGATTAGAAGAAAAAGCAACTGGACCTAGCGTACCCCCTAAAGTGCACCGGCATGACGTGTTAATAAGAAAGATGGAAGGGTGAGATTATGTGTTAGCGAAAGCTCAACAAATTTACTCTCAAGAGCAGATATCTGTTACCTCGAACCAATGATTTGTTTAATTAAATGAACGAAGCAAGGCATTTCTATAAGATTGATTTAAGACCAGGTATACTACCAAGTGAAAATTGAACTTATGGACATATCAAAGATAATTTTCAGAACTCAGTACTGTTGTTACAAAATTCTAGAAGTGTTAGTTGGATGAACTGATATACCAGTGATATTTAAATTTGACAAGTAGAATCTTGAAGGAGGAATCTGGATAAGATGTACTTGTGTTAATTAAGAAGAACCATGCAACCTATACAATGATAGCCGAGGAGTTAAAGAAGGAAGAAGCGGTATAAAAAGTTTACCAGGTGAAAACTTTAATGGCAGGAAGTATAATTCTTAATATAGACAGTCAGTAAGGAGGAAACAAAAAGAGGATTCAGCAGAAGAGTTTAAAGATAGTATGAATGAAGAAAGACCAGAGGTACCAACAAAAGTAAGAAGTTTTATCGTGGACCAGTTATTATCAGAGATTGTGCAAGATTCTTGAAAGTTGCAATATTTTGGATAAGGCTAACAAGGAAAAGTAAGAAAGATATATGAAATGGAGAAGGGTGAAGAAAGTTTTGTGAAGTTAAATGAAAGAATGATTACAACACCTATTTTATCACTTTAAAAGAATCAGGGAGATTTGATAGTTTATAGTGATACTTAAGGGAATAGGATGTGTGTTGATGCAAAGTAATACCGTTATTGCATATGCATCCAGAAAACCGAAACCTTATGAGCAGAAGTACCTTACTCATAACTGGGAATTAAAAGCAACCATAATATTTGTTTTGAAAGATTGGGAAATATTATAAGTATAGAGAAGGATGTGAGATATATACGGACCATAAGAGTTTGAAGAATGAACTCTCGAGGAAAAGCAACTATAGTGGCAAGAGATGAGTAAGAAGGAGGAAGAATAAACATAAAGACTGTACTAGAGGAATTAGCTATGGAATTCTAGAAGTTGGAATTGAAAGTCAGAGTTCATGATCCAAAAAGGAGTAAGAATGTATAAGTATGATTTTTCAGTAGGAATTGTTAGAGAAGATAAAGAAGTGTCAGGAAGAGGTAATGGATCAGGATATAAATCGTTTAGTAGGTGAAGAATTGTGCACGCAAAAAGGACGATCAAGGTATTCTTAGGTTTTCTTCTAGAATTTGGATTCCACCAGTGACGGAATTGAAGAATAAAATTTTACAGAAAGCTCATTATTGGTGGCCAGATATGAAGAGGGAAATTGAGGATTAAATTAGTAGATGTTACATATGTCAAAGCATTAAAGTAGAATATCAGAGACCAAGTGGATTGCTACAGCCATTGGAAGTTCCAGAGTGGAAGTGGGAGCATATCGCCATGGATTTTATAGTTGGGTTACCAAGCACAAAAGCTAGTCATGATACCATTTGGAATATAATGGATAGATTTACCCAGTCAGCCCATTTCCTGTCTATAAATGGAAGATTTTCCCTGGACAAGTCAGTTCATATGTACTTAACAGAAATCGTAGTTCATCATGAAATTCCTATGTCTAACGTATCTGATCGAGATCCAAGATTTAATTCAAGATTTTGGAAGAGTTTTCAAGAATGTTTAGGAACAAGATTGAATATGAATACAGATTTACCCACAGACGGATGGCCAAAGTGAAAGAATAATCCAGAAAATAGAAGACTTATTACGTGTTTGTGCTATGGATTTCAAAGGAAATTAGGGCGAGCATTTACCTCTGATAGAATTTGCTTGCAACAACAGTTATCACGCTAGTATCGGGATGTCACCCTAAGAGTATGATGAATTATGAATCTAAGTGGTAAAAGTTGTCAAGATTCGTTCTGAGGACACGAATCCAGAATGACGGGATGTTTGAAATCGATGCTTATGTTGGGTTGGTTCATGAAATAATGATAAGAGAAAGGAAAATAAAAAGAAACTGAAGTGGAAAGGAATATAAAGGCAAGAGAGTTTGAGGAATGATAAGGGAGTTGGGTATGAGGAAACCTTAAAGACTCGTAGTAATAAAAATAGAAAAGTATGTAATCGTCAAGATGAGGGTGATTCCCCATGAGTTAAATTGATGGTTGAAGGTATAAGAGATACATATATTTCATCCAAGGATTCGAGGAAACCTTGAGATAATTCGAAGGATAAATAATGAGACGCGGATAGACTGAGGAGACAAGAAAATAAGAAATTAGGAAAAATTGGATGAAGGAAGTGACCTTCAAGAATGTGAAGTATAAGACCGGTGGCTTGATACCCAGAAAGGGAGACGCCATGTATGAAAGATATCCCAACATTGAGGTGACTGTTGAGATAAACAATAAAAGTAAATAAGGAATTATTAAGAAGAGGTTCACGTTGAACACGACCAATATCTTCCAGAACATCCTTGTTATCGTTACCAAATTAGGCAAGAAAAGCGGATAACCGTTGTTATCTTTTGAAGGCCATATAGATTGACCTCATTTTGAATACATATGTTATTGTGAAACTAGGAATATACTATCGAGGTGGGAATGATTGAATAAGACACCCTTATCAGGGATATATGATTTGATTTATCCATGGAAGGATGCATGTACCTTTTAAAGGTGGAATTAAGGATAGAACATCGGTAACTTAAAACGAATCCTAGGGGAATGCATAAAGGCTGGCATTTCACCCTTAATAGGGACATCATGAGTTTTGACAGTATGAATTGGAAAGGATTAAGGTAATAACCACCTTTAAGAATCAGTGGAGAAAGTTTTTTCAGAAGTATATAGACAATGATTCTGGTATTAATAAATGGTATCTTGATATGCCCTGTATCTAGGGAATACAGGAGGAACGATTCAAGGATAACCTTAGAGGTTTTACAAGGAGAAAGGTAATATTCAAAATTCTCAAAAATAGAAATGTTGATAAAGGAAATATGACGTAATTATAATGATGCCAAGTGGGGCACGTGTTAAACCACGAGAAGGTATGGATCGAACCAGTAATGGTCGAAGTTGTTCAGGGCAATTAGGACTTAAGATAAAAAGATGTTCTAATTATGATTGAGAGTCAGTCGTGACAGTGATTAACCTCTAAAGACTGAGGTAATAACTTATGGAAAAATGGTAATTTTTTTTTACTCATCAGATTTTAAGGAAAACATCTTCACATAAGCTGTGATTGAAATAAGGTAGAAAATTTATTTGGAGGTGGTTAAAATGACATTGACTGTAAGGAAATTTTACTATCAGGAAAGGCCAAAGAAGTTGTAATATCCAGAATATATCGTGCAATTACTTTTGCTAATAGATAATTATTATATGTATTCAGTATCTATTCTGTGAATTATTTGTTAAGTGTTAAATGTGTTTGAATGTTTAAAAATGTTATTAATTAAGTATTTCAATTTTTATATGTCCAAAATAAAATATAGATAATTGTCATATCTTCCAAATTATTTTTATGTTGATTTATGAATTTATAGGAATCATATGGATTTTATAAAATCTTTTTCCGGGTATTTAAAATCTATTTTATAAAAACGGGAACCAACCACCGTAATCCGTTTTTACGTTTTTAAAACCCGAAACTCTTCCGAGAACTCCTTCCTAACCTAATTGCAATATTCCGAGCATTTTCCGTGTTTCGACTTTTTCGATTCGGCGTACGGTTTGTCCTGCGCGGGTCCCGGCTCAACATTTTCGATACATTATTCGTTTCGGTAAATCAATAAAACTCGTATTTTCGAGAAACAGGAGCTTTTTATTAAACTATCACAATTATCACCTCGTAATACATGTAACCAGGCGCTGAGACCAAGACCGCAGTACAAATTGTACAGTTTGGATAATTATCCCGAAAACTGGTACCGTTTGGATCCGTTTTTATAAATAAACGTACTATTTTATATCCGGAATGATCCAACGGGATACTAATTTTCCGTAAGTATAAATAGCCCTTACCGTATTTTATTTTGTACAGAAAATCATTTGCAAACAGTTAAATAGATAATTATCAAGTGAAACGAACCGTGTTCTTCGTGTTCTTCGCAATCAAACGAGGATTTGAGGACATTATTGGAATCCGATCGAGGCGTATGAATAGTCAAAACGAAGCCCTCGACGAGACGATCGTATCCATATCAAAATCATCGAATAAGGTTAATTATTTTTCAATTTCGTATTTTTAATTTTTCATTTCTTTTAATTTAAATTCGGGTTCTGATTTAGAGGGGTTGTTTGTATATTTTGATGCTTGTTTAACATTCCTGAGATCACAAGGATTGAGTTGGTATATAAATTTGTTAGTTTTGGTCAAGATTTGATGAAACCCGAGTTCTTGGTTTTAAGGATTTTTAGTTTTTGATTTTCTGAAATTCTTATAGATTGTTGTTAGTTTTGGGTTAGATGAATCGATTGTATATAACTGGAGCTTTATTTTGCCGTATCAATCGTTGAAATCGGTTGAGGATTGTGTAACTTTGGGTTTGGCCGGAAACTCGCCGGTCGATTTCGAGTTTTGGCCGGAGAAGGAGACTCGATGATGGGTTGTTGTTAATGTTGTGATATTAAAGTTCCTGTTAACGATTTGATCAGGTTTAGGCTAAAAACAGGAGCAAACAAAGTTGTTTTGAGGGAGTACAGGGGCCGCCGGATTGTGGCCGGAGTTATGAACTCGCCGGCCGGATTCTGGGTTTTCCAGTTTCCGGCAGCTGTGTTCATGGCTTTTCCGGCCATGCTCATAGCTCAGGCCACCAGTGAATCCTCCAAACCCTGAAACCTCAATTAAACATCTGTTTCTGGATTTTCTTTTTATAAATAATTCAGAAATTCATTATCTAATTCCTAAAATTCATTTTTAATTCCTAAAAATCATTATTTTAATTCCAAAATTCATTTTTAATTCAAAAATAAATATGATTTATTTTATTAATTAATTTTAGTTAGTTTCTAATTATTTTAATTAGTCAATTAATTTAATATTAATTGATTAATTAACTTAATTAATTATTAATTGATTTTAATTGATTTAATAAATAGATTTAATTATTTCTTTTGATTTTAAAAATTTTGAAAAATAGTTTCGAGCTTTAAAATATTATTTTAAAATATTTTCAAGGCTCGATAATTATTATAACATTATTTTGAAGCCAGATTTGGCTAACCGAACCCTGTTTATTGCTTTAAAATTAATCCAACGACCCATTTTAATTCCGAAAAATATTTTAAAACTCATTTAAATACCCGAAAGCTTGTTTATGACCCGAGACTCCTTTATAAATGATATATCATTGATTGTTTGACGTGCTATGTGCTATATGTGACTTGTTTGTTGACTGTCGGTCTATATGTTCGGTGTTTACTTGTTTATAGCGTAATTTTTAATCCGTAAATCGGATTTGGGTAAAACGAAGGGTAGATGAAACCTTATGACGTCCATGTGACAATTAGAATAATGTGAGATAAATATTGATAGATATTTATGATGCCTAGCAGAGTAAATAAGGCGTAGGAAAGGGAAGCAGGTGATCAGAAAATAGAATCGAGGCATAGGAAAAGTAGATGAGTGGTTGTTGAAGAGAGTCATTTGACGAGTACAAATGAAATTGGAATCGATTGTGATAAGGCAAGTACTTCTAAACCTTTCTCAAAATATAATGCAAATATTCTCTTGTGACATACTGTTAATACCCAAAATAGTTCTGTTTTATATTGTAAATACTTTGAATCCTTCAGCCTTGAACCTGAGCCATATTATTTGATCTTTGAGCCGCAAGCCTTATTCTTTGTGAACCATTTCTTGTTGATTTACCAGATATTAAACCACACAAATACGATATTATTCCACAAATATATAACCATCATATACCAAACACTGGAACAAAATGTTTTTTAAATGTACAGAAACTTTTATACTCATCCATACCTTGTGATATCAAAGTACTAAAACCTTGTAAAAACACTATTCATCTAATCCCCAATTATCCTACCGGCTGGAGGTCACTTCTTTTATGTACTTTGACATACCCTTTTGGTAACCATGAATTTTTATTATGCTCTTATATAAATGTTTTATTGTTATTGATTATGATCCGGTTTATTGAACTCTCTTGTTTATCATATTGAAATGCTTTAGAATTGGATAGTTTTCTTTGTATGGACCAGATTCGTGGTCAGACCATATCGATGGTCAAGTTAGGCCAATGTGTGCCTTGGATCCAGTAGTTAGAGCAGTGCTGTGTGCTTTACTCGGGGTTAGTGCGTGACTGATCAGCAGCCTAACCTTGGTTTTAAAAACTTAAAATGAATATCCAATTCTATTGGTTGTTTAACAAGAAACTTGATTCCTTTGAATCATCTCGTTTATTATTGTTTAACCTCAGTGAATAATGATATGACTTGCTGAGCTAGTTAGCTCACTCTTGCAGATCTTTTTATGTATGCTACAGTTACAAAGGATACAGTTGATAGCGAGGTTTCCCAGTTCAATGTTCGAGCTAGGATTCCAGATTATGGTTGATCGAGCTAGCAGGAGCTTATTGCAGTAGTGAGATAGTAAGGTTGTAAGAATAATTTCATATCAGTTGTAAATTAAATTAGTTGGGATGTGGTACGATGTAATAAAAGTTAAGGTTGTGGCTTGTTTTCATACTTTAACCTGTTGCGATCCTTGGTTATGTAAAGCAGGGTCATTGCAAATAATAATTTATATACAGGTTTATATATTGAGTATGTGTTGTGGACCCCAAACTTCTGACCCGGGTTTGGAGGGCGCCACAGAGGTGGCCGACACTTTAAGTGTAAGAGGACAATTACAGGCGCTCGTGCCAGAGGAATATAGTGATAATGGTTGAAGCCGTAAAGGTTGTATTATGGTTTGAAAGATTGACATTCCTTCTGATGACTGTGCAATACCCAACCGTAATAGTAGTTTGGTAAAGGTTTAATTTTTGTAATCGCCATGAGCGGGCTATTTATCTTAGAAGGTACTATCTTGAGAATGAGCCTGGACCATGTTTCAAAAAAAAAGGGACTAAGCGAACCTTTGAGTTAAGTCTTCTAATTAAGGAATATGATATAGAATGGTATTAACCTGCTATCGTTGCTTTGATTGAAACTCTTCTGCAATTTTATCTGCTTCATGTCATGTATGTATGTCAGGATGAGGAGTGTTCTTCATGAATCAGGAATGGTGATTATGTTACCTCCTTAGAAGGATTTGATACGACATGTATGGACTCCGTATGGTTAGATATTAAGATTTCATGGAACGTGAATGACGACAGTAGGTCAGTAGTGGACCATAGTAATGCAGCAATGATTCTGCGAGTAATGAGCTGATTACAACCGTGAGAGTTGTATTGGAATGGATGTTGAGATTGAGTACCACCAAACGGGTCGTGGTAGTATATAAGTTATCATGGATAGACTAATTAAGTAGAGTATCTACCTATTGAATATTTATTCTTTCTTATCAATAGAGAGTCGTATTATTAAACGAGGAAGGTTACGGTGCAAGCATAGAATTCAAGTAACGATGATGTCTAGAATGAGATCCCAGGTTCGATTTTCGATATCGAAGGAGTTTCAAAGGTGATTGTGTATAAGCTCGAGGAAGAGCATGGGTCCATAGAATGATGGACGGAATAGCAAAAATATTTAGGCATGTGAAATACGATGCTATAATACTTGATGTTGATATAAATACATATATGTTTTGTCCTCCTATGACAAAGCTCTATAGTTCAGAGGTAGATTCCGAGCCAGATATTTTATGGCAATAAAAAAAAAATTTACAAATATACAATTCTCTTCAGTTCGTTCTTTTCTCTTCTTTTCATTTCATGTAAGCTGAGAAGAACAACCCTTCCAGAAGGGGAGGTATTTCCGAATGACTATCTATCTGTGTGATAGAAGCCTAGTAGGATACCATCTATTGTTTAATTGCTTGTCAAGTACTAAAGGCTGGCCACCTTCTGTACTAACTATGTGATATAACAAGTGTTCATGATCATAGTGATCTCTCAACAAATTCATTTACTTCTATATGATTGATCAAACTTTGGGAAATAGAAACAGCTGAAAAAGGAGTAATAAAGTTGTGGTAGTATTTGGAATGGAAACACATTCGTGATACTAAGGTTGGCATGGTTATTAAAAGGTTATAGAACGCTAACGAGCAAAAGTGTAACCAGTATAATATTATGTACGGAAGATAGTAACGACTACGAACTGGAAAAGGATGGGTAGTGAGAAACAAAAGCTATAATGCTAGAAGCTATAATGAGAATCTGCGCAATAGACTTGAAAGAAATTGGAATGATCACTTAACGCGGATTGAGTTTTCTCACGATAATAAATCGTATGTCAGGTATCGAGATGTTGTCTTATGAGATTTTTGAGGGAAGACAATGTCGATCCCCCTTATGTTAGGATGAAGTTGTAGAGCGCAAGATGCTCGGACCCGCAGTAGTCCAAAGGACCAAGGATATAATAGACCTAATCAGAGGACGGCTGGTAGTAGCCCAAGATGGACATAAGAAGTATGTTGATTTGACATGAAAGGACAAGGAATAGGAAGTAGGGGACCTAGTGTTGTTATAGGTATTTCCTTGGAAAGGAAGGATGAGGTTCGGAAAGAAATGAAAGCTAAGTCCACGAATTGTTGGACCCTTGGATATATTAAGACGTATTGGGAGGATAGCATATGAGCTAGCCCTAACCCCGCACATGTAGCAGGTCGTAACGTGTTTCACGTATCAATGTTAAGGAAGTGTAATTCAGATGCCAGATAAATAGGGGCATATGAGCGCATAGACATGCAACCCGACATAACCTATACGGAGCAACCAGGAAGGGTTATAGAGTGAAAAGGAACAAGTGCTTAGGAGAAGGGTTATTAAACTAGGCAGAGTTTGGTGGTAGGACCACAATGTGGGAAAATTTACTCGAAAGTTAGAAAGTGCAATGCTAAGAGAGTATCCCTATTCATTTTCTATCTGATTCCGGGACGGAATCCTTTTAAGGAGGGGAGACTGTAATAACCCTAATTTTTGGAAATTTTTGAAACCCTTATGAATAGTGATTTTGCAGATTATGCTGAATGAGAAAACTTTTCATGCCACACTATGTAGGGGTTCTGTTATTGATCTTCTGGGATATTATTAGTACTCTATGTGGTATATAAGTGTATGTATGTAAAGATCGTCAGAATCCAATTCCGAACACTTTGATTTTTCCCGGAAATCCACTAGATGCGGAAAGAATTGAGTATAAGGTAACAGGATAAAAAGGATTTAAATTAAAGGATTATAAGAGAGGATCATAAAAGGATTATAATGTATTGAGAAAGGTTAAGGAAACCCGAGTATAAGATCCCGGGTATGATCCCTCAAACGATAAACGAAAACGAAAGTTAAGCGAACCGTATAACAGATCAGCGGTCATTAGGCAAACAATTAGGGGGTTAATCAAGGAGGTTAGGGATGATGAGGTCATCCAACCAATGAGAAGAGGGCAAGTAAGAGATGATGACACAATAAGGTGATGCAAGCATGACATAGGGAAGAAGGAGGTGTGGTTGGTTTATAACCACACAAATATAAGGTTATTAAGGTAATTAACCAAAAACAAAACAAAAAACAACCAAGCTAAGCCAAACAAATCAAAAAACACAAAATCATTTCATTCTCATCATCTTGCTCTCGGCTTTTCTTCTTTTTCAAAGGAAGAAAAATCAAAAATCAAGTTCCAAGCATTGTTAAATCACAAGGTAATTATCTAAGGTTTCTTGTACATAGATATGGATATCCTATAAGTTTAAACTTCTAATTCTTTCACAATCTCTTCCAATAAATTAAAGAAGAAGATGGTGAATAGTAACCTTCAAGAAATAACTTTGGTTTTCTTGATTTTTATGAAAGTTCAAGGTAGCTTAAGCATAGATCAAGGCTTCCATGGGCATTCCAAGGATCTTTCATTGATTAAGAAGCTTCAAGAAGGTATAAACTCCAAACCCTAGCTTTAGTTTTGAGTATTTAGGAATGGTTATGAGTAATATAGTATATGTGAAGCATGAAGCTTGTTTGTTTAGAGTTTGGGTTGGAGTGGTAGTGGTATGAATGTTGAATCTTGTTGATTTGTTAAAGGAATTAAGTATAGTTTAAGTTCATGATGAGAATAACATAAATTGGAAGAACTTGAGGTGTTGGGACTGTTGTAGTGTGTTTTGGATGAATGTTGATTATATGAATGAATTGGGATTGATTGGTGGTTGAATTGGAATGGTATAAAATTGGGAAATCGCGTAAATATAGCCGTCGTAATGTCCGATTTACTTTAGACTGTTTTTGTTCATAACATTAGGACCCGATAACTCCTGCTAGGTTTTGACCATTGCCATGTTTAGATAGTTCATGTTACGAGCTTCGTTTTGATATGTGGTTCGTTTGATTCCGATGAACGGTTTAGGAGAAACGGCCGTTTTAAGTAACGACGTTTCGCGAACGAACCCTTACCCCTCGCCTTACTTTGAAACATAGGTTAAAGACCTTAAAGGACTAATTGAAGTATGAAACATTTATGTAAGGTGTAATAGGAAGTTGGTAAGACACCCGCGAAGGAATCGCCTTAAAACTCGTAATGGTTAAATTATTAAAAATGGTGGAGCCGAGGGTACTCGAGTGACTTAAGAGAATCAGTAAGCGCAAAGCGAGCGTTAGAGTCTAAGTTGGTTAATGTATAGATTTACAAGTGACTTTGGTTTAATTCCAACTTACTTGTTGTTTATAGGTTACCAGACTCCTCCCGAGCCATTCGTAACCCCCAGTCGCTCAGGCAAGTTTTCTATCCGCTATACTGTTGTTGTGATGTATACACTTGTATATGCATTATCTTGTAATAGATGCATGACGGTTATATTAGCAAATTCTTGCGATATATTGTAGCATGTGATATGGTACATATGCATGCCTATTTCGTATTCTTTCCATATATATCTGTTGGTTCAGTTGATAATACCTATGCTAGAGAATAGCGGTAAATTGTATATACCCTAGTATAGGGACCCAAAGGTGAAAACATTTTCTAAAACCGGGAGTCGAGGATCCCGAGTAGATTTTATATATATATATATATATATATATATATATTTATATATATATATGGTTATAGTTTTCAAAATTATTAATCGAATAAGGTTTATTCGATAACTTTATTTTATTATTGAATATTATTTCGAATATTCATCCGAGGACTTATGACTCCTTTATTTTATTATTGAATATTATTTCGAATATTCATCCGAGGACTTATGACTCCTTTATTTTATTACTGAATATTATTTCGAATATTCATCCGAGGACTTATGACTCTTTTATTTTATTTATTGAATATTATTTGAATATTCTTTTGAGGTACTATGACTCCGATTATTTGCTGAGATATATTCTTTATTTTATTAAAGAATAATGTTTCGATAATCAAACTTATTTTCGATTATTCAAATAAAGATATTACTTTTGTATAAGTATATCTTTGATTATTTAATTTTTATTCAAGTAAGAGTTTTAAAACTTCTACTTCAATTATTTTTATAAAGATTATTCTTTATGGAAATATTATTTAAATAATAATATTCAGATATTTTCTAATATATGGGGACCGATTTATTTTGTTAAATCAGCATTACTCCAAACATTCTTAAAAATGTTTTGCGAGTCTTCAAAATTATTTTTAAAAGTTAGAGCGGATCCCAAAACTCATTTTTATATTTAAGATCCTCCTTTCGAAGGGGATTTAAATACTCGCTCAAAACCTGAGGGATCCGGCTCTGTGGTGTGTTTTATATTCGCAACAAGGTTGCTGTTTTGTTAAATGAATTGATTACTTACCCAACACTCCGGAAGTAAAATTCTTGGAACAAGTTAATCCATTAACAGGCATCTCTTGGGAAATATCGGTGAGTTCTCCTTTCCAACTAGATACGACTTCTTGGTGGAGCTGTATCAACAAGTTTCTACTTGGGAAAAGGGGGAACGAGCTTTACGTTTCAGAGTCATGGATTTCATCTGAACTAGGAGTGGCGTAAGTGGTCGAGTGGCGCCGGCCCAACCTTATTATATTGGCCCAAATGGCCTGGAAGTTCCGCTAAGGCGGTCCATTCCTTAGGAGTTCAGTGTTCGGTTGACAAGTAAATCCGACAGGTTCTCATCTACATGTAGAAAATGGTAGGGTTGCACTACTACGACTGATCATCGTAAGTGGTCTTCCTGGCGCGGCAAACTCCCGTAATGAGTTCATCATCCAATTGGATATTTCTGCAACACTACCCAGAGCACTTCGATAGAAAGGCTACGGTTGGGCGATTGTTGAGTGTTGGCAGGGTCAAGTTTTCAAAATGATGTTTGCATCAAATGAAGTATCTCATAACTTCATTTTATTTTGATGATATTTTAAAGGTTGAATCTATTCAAGTATTATCTTGTAGTCTCATCTATGTGATGAACTTTTGAACTAATTATAACTTGAACGGTGGTAGTTCAAGTAGTATTTGGAATAGATATAAGTATATTGGAGTATCTTCTAACTTCATCTTTTAAACTTATATCTAGTAAATGATTATCTTATGCATGACAAAGATTTTCAGAAAAATGTTGAGACAAGGTTAGATATATGAGATCACCTTGCAACGGTATTTTTATACAGTTATACACTGGAACTCTGTGTGTATTATACATGGAAGAGGACTTCCAATATTTTGAAAAGTATATATATATATACTGAATATTTTGCGATTTCATCGCATTAAGATATCAACTTGGTTCATTTCTTCTTAACCAAGACTTTCTTGAGTATTATGAGAATGCTCATATATTGTAAATTATTATACATATTATTTCGGTGGGCTTGCTGCTCACCCTTGCTTTCTTCTTTCATCACACAACAACAGATAGAAAAGATGAACAGGACCAAGCTCCCAATTCGCAAGCGATTCCGCAGTTTCCTATAGGCGTTGATATCGCTATAGCTGAGGTAGGAACTACCAATAGGCTAGGCTTTCAACTTATGATGTACCAGACTTATGTATAATTATGAATTGTAATAATGGCAAAGAAATGTAAATTTATTCAGAAACCTTTTAAGGTGTATTGACATATAATTGTGGAATAAAACGACTTGTGATTATTTTTGGATATTCATCTCTGAGACTATAACTTGGGGTGTGTGTGTTTATTGTGGGGTCACAGTACAGAGTAGTTGATTGTGTATTAAGATTGGGTGTTATTAAGGGAAATGGAACTCGTGACAACCCGGATCCCCGACCCCGGATTTGGGGTGTTACATGATCTGTTTTGACTCTCAGCTTCTCTCATTGTTCTGACAGATAATGCATTTTGTATCTCGATGGATGAAGCTGATTGTGTAATATCCGGGATATATCGTGTGATTCTTTTTGCTATTAAATAATTATTATGTGCATTCAGTATCTATTCTCTGAGTTAATTGTTAAGTGTTATATGTACTTGGATATTCAAAAATAATATTAATTGAGTATTTTAATTGTTATATGTCCAAAATAAAATATAGATAATTGTCATATCTTCCTAATTATTTTTATCTTGATTTATGGATTTATAAGAATCAAATGAAATTTCTAAAATCTTTTTCCGAGTATTTAAAACCTATTTTATAAAAACGGGAACCAACCGACGTCACCCGTTGTTACGTTTTTTGAACCCGAAACTTTTCCGAGAACTCCTTCCTAACCTAATTGTAATATTCCGAGCATATTCCATGTTTCGACTTTTTCGATCCGGCGTACAGTTTGCTCTGCGCGGGTCCCGGCGCAATATTTTTGATACAATATTCGTTCCGATATATCAATAAAACCCGTATTTTCGATAAACGGGAGCTTTCTATTAAACTATCCCAATTATCACTTCGTAGTACGTGTAACCAGGTGCTGAGACCAAGACCGCAGTACAAATTATACTGGTTTGGATAATTATCCCGAAAACCGATACCATTTGGATCAGTTTTTATAAATAAACGTAACATTTTATATCCGGAATGATCCAACGGGATACTAATTTTCCGTAATTATAAATAGCCTTTTACCGTATTTTATTTCGTATCAAAATCATTTGCAGATAGTTAATTTTATAATTTTCAGAGAAAAACCCTAATTACATAAACTGTTCTAAGAATCAAACAACAAAACGAAGGCGTTACCAATCTCTGTTTTCAAAGCTTGAGTAACCAAAATGAAGGATTTGAAGTGTTCTACCAGATTCTGAGCTTCGTTTTACTTCAAAAATCAAGGTTTATTTTCTATAAATTTATTTATTTTCGAATTAAATTTATTAAAAATATGAATTTTTGTTCGGATGATTTTTTGTATGATTTGATGATTGCATGTTGTAGAGTTTTTTTTCCTGATGATTTTGATATATTATACGTCTGATTTGGAGTTCAATAACATGCTCAAAAGTGGGTTTAATTTTCGAATTTCAAAATTAGGGTTTATAACCCGTATGAATGTTCTTAATTGAAATTTGGGGGTTTCTTATTCTGGAATAGATTGATGTTGTGGTATAGTGGATTGTATTCTCTGTGAAATTTGCAATCTAGTCGTATAAGTTTCATAAATCACCGAGGTCTGTAGAGAAGGGAGTTGTCTTTTGAAATTTTCCGAAGTTCACCGGAAACTGGCAAACTTCACGGCCAAATTCCGGCCAACTCAGGGATGATTAGAATGATTTGTTGGTATGGTTGAGTTCCTGGTGAAATATAGATGTGATCTGGAGGTGTTGGTGGGGTGAGGACGCCGGGAACGTGTTCGTCGGCCACCCCTGTATTTTCCGGCGACTGGGCTGGAAAATTACAGTTTAGTACCTATAGTTTTGAAAACGATGCAGTTTGGTCCCTGAAGTTTCCAGAGTTTGCAAATTTAGGAATCCTGTTTTAAAAATGTTTGAAAATAATATTTCCTATATATTTTTATTATAAAAATTCATTTTTAATTTCTGAAAATTCTAAAAATTAGTATTTTAATTCCGAAATTATTTTTTAATTCAAAAATAAATCTGAATTAATTAGTTAATTAATTTCAGTTAATTTTTAATTGATTAATTGGTCAATTAATTCAAAAATTAATTGATTAATTGATTTAATTAATTATTAATTGATTTTAGTTAATTATTTAATTAGATTTAATTATTTAAAAATGATTTAAAAATTCCGAAAAATAGTTTCGAGCTTTAAAATATTATTCTAAATTATTTCCAAGGCTCGATAATTAGTATAAAATTTGTTTCGGAGCCAGAATTGGCCAACCGAACCCTGTTTATTAACCCGAAATTGATCCAACGACACGTTTTAATTCCGAAAAATGTTTAAAAAATCATTTTAAATACCAGAAAGCCTATTTATGACCCGAGACTTCTTTATAAACGATATGTCATTGATTACGTGATGTATTATGTGTTATACGTGACTTGTTGATTGACTACCGGTTTATATATTCGGTGTTTACTTGATTATTCCATAACTTTCAATCTGTTAATCGGATTTAGGTGAAACGAAGGGTAGATAGAAGTATATGTTGAATAGAACTCTATGAGTCGATTATTGATAGATGCTTATGATATGTAAGCAGAAGAGGCAAGGCGTAGGAAAGGGAAACATGTAGTTGAGGAGTAAGACGATTGTGATTGGAAGCGAGTGCAGTGTAGTAAGCTAATACCAGGCAAGTGTTCTGAACTTTCTCGAGATATTGTAGTAGTTGATAGTTTTATTGATATTGCAAGTGGTTTGAAGCACTGTACCCTAAACCTTGATTCCAGTTATTGATCTTGAGTTGTAACCTGATTCTTTCTTGACCATTGATTGTTGTATACCCCAAACACGAACCTCAAGTATACGATACTTCTCCATAAATACATACAAACTAAATATTAAACACTAAACCAGATTGCTTACACCTTCAAACCATTGTATTTTATGCTTTGAAAGCCTAAATCTTTGAAACCCTGAAACATTGATTCCTTTGTTATCCAATTCTTTCATTACCCAGCATCCAAGCTTTGAAATTACCTTATTGATCCTTACAAGGATTGAAACCCTTTCATTGTTAAACACTCATTGTTGTTAATGATTCTGGTTATTGATTATTATTGTTTATTCTGTTATTATGTTAGAATTGGATTGTTTTTATAAAATTATGGACCAGATTCGTGGTCAGACCATATAATGGTCAAGTTAGGCCAATGTGTGCCTTGGATCCAGTAGTTAGAGCAGTGCTGTGTGCTTTGCTCGGGGTTAGTGCGTGACTGATCAGCAGCCTAACCTTGGTTTTTAACATGAAAATATAATATCCAATTCTAAATCATAATCCATTGTTCACTTGATATCATAATCATGTTCACTTGATGATCATTATTTTCTGTTTTGTCATTGTGACTTGCTGAGCTAGTTAGCTCATTTGTGCGATATTGTTTCTATTCTTTTCCAGTTAAGAAGGAACCAGTTGGTACCGCGGATCCCCAGTCCAGCACGAGAGCTAGGGGTTCAGGTTGATCGAGCTAAGCTAGTAGGGTTCTTTTGGGATAATTTAAGTCTGTAAAAGTTTGTAATAATGTTTAATACTCAGTTTTGAGTTTGGAATAGTTGGGATTTGAACAGTATGTAATATAAGTAGATGTGTGGCTTGTGTGCATACTTTAACCTGTTGCGATCCGTGGTAGTTGATAAATAGGGTCACTGCATATTATTGTTATCTTTATTATTGTTATAAGCAGGTTATAAATAAGGCGTGTGTGTGTGTGGACCCCAAACTTCTGACCCGGGTTTGGAGGGCGCCACAGGTTTGGTATCAGAGCTACAGGTTATAAGTCACTGACACAAGCCTAGGTTGACGGGAATGGGTAGAGGGTTAGGATTAGAAGTAAGGAATAGAAATATAGAACGTTGAGAGGTTGAGTGCTTCGGTATATCAGGTATTAGTGTAATTCGCGTTATAGTTCGAGATTCTTATATTACGATATGATTTCAGATAGCAGCGATGGCCGACTCTTTTATTCCCGTATCAGCTGATCACTCAGAGCCTTCAGTTGGAGTGCCGTCTTCGGATCCACGTACTGTTATTCCTCCAGTGTTGGCTATACTACCTCCACCTGTGTTGTAGCCCGTACCATTGCAGGCTATTTCACCTCTAGGCATGAGGCCACCTGTCAGAGGACCCCCACCTGCTGATTCAGGCTTTACTAGTTATTCAGTCACGGCAGTACCTTTTCAGTTCTCTTCCTATCCTGTCCCATATCATCAGTTTGAGGCTTGCCTTATGGAGCAGCGATTCCTACAGGGTCAGATCCAGGATTTATTGCATATCATGCGTACCAGAGAGATGGGGAGTGGTGAGAGGCGACTTAGGGAGAGGCTCCAGGCGTTTCATAGAATAGCTGCTGTGAGGATTGCTGAGGCTATACATGAGGACATCACTCCTGATTTCTTAGTGGAGTGGGCTAAGTGGGTTCTAGAGGAGCTTGAGGAGATTGGAGGTCCAGACTTGCCATGAACCAGAGATTTAGATATGGAGATGCTAAGCAGTGTTGTTATGGTTATGTAGTATGTACGGTAGTGTGTAGTATGTACCAGTAGACTTTTGAGTTGTCTTTATAAACTAGCTATGCTGACTAGTGAGTAGGTTGTTGTACCCTTTTTGCTTTTACTTCCGAAGTGTCTTTACGCTTGTACTACCTAAAACTTTTGATCTATATATATCAATACCTTTTCCTTTCCATTACTGTCATTTACTTTATTGCACCAGTTATACCCCTGTGATACCATGTACCCTGTTTTCCATAACTGTTTATATTTTGTAAAGAAGCATGCAATTTACTTAGTTACAACTGTTTTCAAAAAAGAGATATTTCTGTTTTACAAAACTGTTCTTTTATGCAAAATATTGATTCAAAAGCTAAATAAGTTGATTGATTCTTTACAGAAAATGCCTCCTAGAAGAAATACCCGCACCAACACCCAGAATGAAGAAACCAACAACAACAACAACCAAGATGATACAAACCCAAATGTGAACCCAGGACCCATGGACCCAGCAATAGCCCAGATTCTACAAATCTTGGCTCAACAAACAGTTCACCTGGCACTACAACAACAAAGATAGACCAACCCCCAGGTAACTTTTAAAACTTTTCAAGCAGTAAACCCACCAGAATTCAAGGGTTCCTTAGAGCCAATTGAAGCAAATGTTTGGTTAAAGGAAATAGAGAAGGCATTTGCCTTAGTGAAAGTAAAAGAAGAACAGAAGGTTGAGTTTGCAAGTTACTATCTGAAGAATGAGGCCACCTATTGGTGGGAAATGGTGAAGATATTGGAAAGTGCAGATGTTATTACTTGGGAAAGGTTTAAGGAATTGTTTTTAGAAAAGTATTTTCATCAGTTTGTTCAGGATCAAATGGAGCTGAAGTTTATAGAATTAAAGCAAGGAAACATGTTGGTAACAGATTATGAGGGTAAGTTTGAGGAATTGTCAAGGTATGTACCGTCGTATGTGGATACTGACAGGAAGAAAGCTAAAAGATTTCAGCAAGGTTTGAAACCATGGATCAGAGGGAAGGTATCCATTTTTGAATTAGATACCTATGCAGGAGTAGTACAGAAGGCTATGATCGCAGAGACAGAGAGTGAGATGTTCTAGAAGGAAAAGGAAAGCAAGAAAAGGAAAGTTGAGGGAAGTGAGGGTCAGTCACAACCAGGGAAGTTTCCAAATTATAAGAAAGGCAAGTTTCAGCCAGGGAAAAATTTTAATTTCAGGAAACAGAATGCAGGAGACGGAGGCCAGATTAACCGTCCTGTTAATACAAATCAGCCAAATCAGTTGAGACTAACTTTTCCAGATTGTCAAGTATGTGGAAAGAAGCATGGAGGAGTTTGTAATATGTTGAATGTGGTATGTTTAAAATGCAACCAGAAAGGGCACTATTCGAGGGAGTGCCGAAATCAGCCAGCAAGAGAGCTAGCAAACAAGGATCAGCCTATCCGGAATCCAGCAGTAAAGGTTCCAGCCATTGGATTTACGTGTTTTAAATGTGGGAAGCCAGGACATATGGCCAGGGATTGCAAGACACCAGCCCCAGTCAGTAATACATTGAGGATCATGGGCTCTACCCCAACAGTGAATGAGACTTCAAGGGCTAGAGTTTTTGATATGTCTGTGAAAGATGCTATCCAGGATACAGATGTCGTGGCAGGTACGCTTAATGTGAATTCCTTATGTGCCAAAGTGTTAATAGATTCAGGAGCAACCCGATCGTTTGTTTCACAAGATTTTGTTAGTAAGTTAAATTGTCCAGTTGAGTGTTTAAATGAAATAATGATTGTGGAATTAGCAAATAAAGAACGTGTATCTACTAATCAAGTTTGTAGGAATTGTGAGATAGAGATTTCTGGTAGTAAGTTTTGCGTAGATTTGATACCATTTAAGTTAGGGGAGTTTGACGTTATATTAGGAATGGATTGGTTATCTAAGCACGATGCCCAGATAGATTGTCGCAATAAGAAGGTAATGGTGAAAACGCCAGACGAAAGGATAGTAACGTTCAAAGGACAGAAGCAAGTAAAGAAGTTCTTAACAATGATTCAAGCTAAGAAGTTATTACGGCAAGGATGCGAGCATTTTATAGCATATGTGATTGACAGAAGTCAAGAACCAACAAAACTTGAAGATATTCCAGTTGTGAATGAATTTCCAGACGTGTTTCTCGAAGAGTTACCAGGACTTCCTCTAGATAGAGAAATTGAATTTGCGATCGACTTAGCACCTGGAACAGAACCAGTATCCATGGCCCCGTACAGAATGGCGCCTGTTGAGATGAAAGAGCTAGCGAAGCAATTACAGGAATTGTTAGATAAAGGAGTAATCAGACCCAGTGTATCCCCGTGGGGAGCCCCGGTATTATTCGTCAAGAAGAAGGATGGAAGCATGAGACTGTGCATCGACTATAGGGAGCTCAACAAGCTAATAGTCAAGAACAAGTATCTGTTACCCAGAATTGACGATTTGTTTGGTCAGTTAAAGGGAGCCAAGTATTTCTCTAAAATTGATTTAAGATCAGGATATCATCAACTGAAGATCAAGCCAGAAGATATACCAAAGACAACTTTTAGAACAAGGTATGGACATTACGAGTTTTTAGTGATGTCTTTTGGGTTGACCAATGCCCCGACAGCGTTTATGGATCTGATGAACATAATTTTCAAGGAGTATTTGGATAAGTTTGTTATTGTGTTTATAGACGATATTTTAATCTATTCAAAAACGGAAGAGCATCATGCAGAACATTTGAGGACAACTTTGGAAATTTTAAGGAAAAAGAAGTTATATGCTAAATTCTCAAAGTGTGAGTTTTGGCTACAGGAAGTTCAGTTCTTAGGACACATAGTCAGTAATGAAGGGATCAAAGTGGACCCGGCAAAGATCTAGGCAATTACGAATTGGGAGAGACCAAGAACACCCACTGTGGTAAGAAGTTTCTTGGGATTGGCAGGATATTATCGACGATTCGTTCAGAATTTCTCAAGGATTGCAACACCATTGACAAAGCTTACACGAAAGAATGAAAAGTTTATATGGAACGACAAGTGTGAAGGAAGTTTTCGGGAGTTAAAGCGGAGATTAATCACGGCACCTGTTTTGTCACTTCCAGACGATCAAGGGAATTTCGTAATTTATAGCGATGTTTCTCACAAAGGACTAGGATGTGTTTTAATGCAGCACGAAAAGGTGATTGTGTATATGTCAAGGCAATTGAAACCAGACGAACAGAAGTATCCTACTCATGATTTGGAGCTAGCAGACATAGTTTTCGCTTTGAAGATTTGGAGACATTATTTGTATGGAGAAAAATGTGAGATTTTCATGGATCAAAAGCTTAAAGTACATATTCACACAGAAGGAAATTAATATGAGGCAAAGGAGATGGTTAGAGTTGATCAAAGACTATAATTGCTCGATTAATTATCATCCCGGTAAGGCTAACGTTGTGGCAGACGCATTGAGTCAGAAGGAAAGGTTGAATGTGTTATCAGTACCTGAAGATATATATATAAGGAATTTCAGAAATTGGAAATGGAAATTAGAGTTTGCAAGCCTAAGGAAGCGAAAGTATACAGTATGACTTTCCAACCGGAGTTATTGGAGAAAATAAAGAAATGTCAGGAAGATGTAATGGATCAAGATTTAAATCGTTTGGTAGGGGAAGAATTATGTATGCAAAAGGATGATCAAGGTATTCTGAGGTTTTCATCTAGAATTTGGATTCCACCAGTGACGGAGTTAAAGAATGAAATTTTACAAGAGGCACATAGTTCGAGGTATTCCATCCATCCACGGAGTACCAAAATGTACAGAGATTTAAAGAAGAATTATTGGTGGCCAGACATGAAGAGGGAAATTGCGGAATGGATTAGCAAATATTATACCTGTCAGAGAGTTAAAGCAGAGCATCAGAGACCAAGTGGATTGTTACAGCCATTGGAGATTCCAGAGTGGAAATGGGAACATATTTCCATGGATTTCATAGTTGGATTACCAAGGACAAGGGCTAATCATGATGCCATTTGGGTTATAGTGGATAGACTTACCAAGTCAGCTCATTTTCTGCCTATAAATGAAAGATTTTCGCTCGACAAGTTGGTCCATATGTACCTGAAGGAAATTGTAGTTCTTCATGGAGTTCCTGTGTCTATTGTATCTGATCGAGACCCAAGGTTTAATTCAAGATTTTGGAAGAGTTTTCAAGAATGTTTGGGAACAAGACTGAATATGAGTACGGCCTATCACCCCCAGACGGATGGCCAAAGTGAAAGAACGATCCAGACAATCGAGGACATGTTGCGTGTTTGTGCTATTGACTTTAAAGGAAGTTGGGACGAACATTTACCTTTGGTAGAGTTTGCTTACAATAATAGTTATCATGCCAGCATTGGGATGCCACCCTATGAAGCCCTTTATGGACGCAAATGTAGATCTCCAATATATTGGGACGAAGTAGGAGAACGCAAGATACTTGGACCTGAACTGGTACAACAAACAAAGGAAATTGTTGAAATTATCCAGAAGAGATTGATAGCCGCACAAGATCGTCAGAGTAAATATGCAGATCAGTCAAGGAAAGACATGGAATTTGAAGAAGGAAGCTTGGTATTACTGAAAGTATCACCATGGAAAGGACTAACGAGGTTTGGAAAGAAAGGAAAGTTGTGTCCAAGATATGTCGGACCTTTTGAGATCCTAAAGTGCGTTGGCAAAGTAGCTTACGAGTTGGCGGTACCACCGCACATGAAGCACATTCACAATGTTTTTCATGTATCGATGCTCAAGAAATATAATCCAGACTTCAGGCATGTAATAGAATATGAGCCAATAGAGCTTCAGGCAGATTTGTCATATATAGAGAGTCCGATAGAGATTCTAGAGGAGAGAGAGAGAGAGAGAGAAAGTATTGAGAAATAAAGTGGTAAAGTTAGTAAAAGTATTGTGGAGAAACCCAAATGTTGAAGAGTCAACCTGTGAGTTAGAAAATGATATGAGAGAAAAGTACCCTCATTTGTTTTTTAGGAGATTCTGAGGACAAAATCCTTTTAAGGGGGGAAGGATGTAATATCCGGGATATATCGTGTGATTCTTTTTGCAATAAAATAATTATTATGTGTATTCGGTATCTATTCTGTGAGTTAATTGTTAAGTGTTATCTGTACTTGGATATTCAAAAATAATATTAATTGAGTATTTTAATTGTTATATGTCCAAAATAAAATATAGATAATTGTCATATCTTCCTAATTATTTTTATGTTGATTTATGGATTTATAAGAATCATATGAAATTTCTAAAATCTTTTTCCGAGTATTTAAAACCTATTTTATAAAAACGGGAACCAACCGACGTCACCCGTTGTTATGTTTTTGGAACCCGAAACTCTTCCGAGAACTCCTTCCTAACCAAATTGTAATATTCCGAGCATATTCCATGTTTCGACTTTTTCGATCCGGTGTACGGTTTGTTCTGCGCGGGTCCCGGCGTAACATTTTCGATACAATATTCGTTCCGATAAATCAATAAAACCCGTATTTTCGATAAACGGGAGCTTTCTATTAAACTATCCCAATTATCACTTCGTTGTACGTGTAACCAGGCGCTGAGACCAAGACCGCAGTACAAATTATACTGGTTTGGATAATTATCCCGAAAACCGATACCGTATGGATCAGTTTTTTCTAAATAAACGTACCGTTTTATATCCGGAATGATTCAACGGGATACTAATTTTCCGTAATTATAAATAGCCTTTTACCGTATTTTATTTCGTATCAAAATCATTTGCAGATAGTTAATTTTATAATTTTCAGAGAAAAACCCTAATTACATAAACTGTTCTAAGAATCAAACAACAAAACGAAGGCGTTACCAATCTTTGTTTTCAAAGCTTGAGTAACCAAAACGAAGGATTTGAAGTGTTCTACCAGATTCTGAGCTTCGTTTTACTGCAGAAATCAAGGTTTATTTTCTATAATTTTATTTATTTTCGAATTAAATTTATTAAAAATATGAATTTTTGTTCGGATTATTGTTTGTATGATTTGATGATTACATGTTGTAGAGTTTATTTTCCTGATGATTTTGATATATTATACGTCTGATTTGGAGTTAAATAACATGCTCAAAAGTGGGTTTAATTTTCGAATTTCAAAATTAGGGTTTATAACCCGTATGAATGTTCTTAATTGAAATTTTGGGGTTTCTTATTCTGGAATAGATTGATGTTGTGGTATAGTGGATTGTATTCTCTGTGAAATTTTGAATCTAGTCGTATAAGTTTCATAAATCAACGAGGTCTGTAGAGAAGGGAGTTGTCTTTTGAAATTTTCCGAAGTTCGCCGGAAACTGGCAAACTTCACGGCCAAATTCCGGCCAACTCAGGGATGATTAGAATGATTTGTTGGTATGGTTGAGTTCCTGGTGAAATATAGATGTGATCTGGAGGTGTTGGTGGGGTGAGGACGCCGGGAACGTGTTCTCCGGCCAACCCTGTATTTTCCGGCGACGGGGCTGGAAAATTACAGTTTAGTACCTATAGTTTTGAAAATGATGCAGTTTGGTCCCTAAAATTTCCAGACTTTGCAAAATTTAGGATTCCTGTTTTAAAAATGTTTAAAAACATATTTCCTATTTATTTTTATTATAAAAATTCATTTTTAATTTCTGAAAATTCTAAAAATTAGTGTTTTAATTCGAAATTATTTTTTAATTCAAAAATAAATCTGAATTAATTAGTTAATTAATTTCAGTTAATTTTTAATTGATTAATTGGTCAATTAATTCAAAAATTAATTTATTAATTAATTTAATTAATTATTAATTGATTATAGTTAATTATTTAATTAGATTTAATTATTTAAAAATGATTTAAAAATTCCGAAATATAGTTTCGAGCTTTAAAATATTATTGTAAATTATTTCCAAGACTCGATAATTAGTATAAAATTTGTTTCGGAGCCAGAATTGGCCAACCGAACCCTGTTTATTAACCCGAAATTGATCCAACGACCCGTTTTAATTCCGAAAAATGTTTTAAAAATCATTTTAAATACCATAAAGCCTATTTATGACCCGAGACTTCTTTATAAACGATATGTCATTGATTATGTGATGTATTATGTGTTATACGTGACTTGTTGATTGACTATCGGTTTATATATTCGGCGTTTACTTGATTGTTGCATAACTTTCAATCCGTTAATTGGATTTAGGTGAAACGAAGGGTAGATAGAAGTATGTGTTGAATGGAACTCTATGAGTCGATTATTGATAGATGCTTATGATATGTGAGCAGAAGAGGCAAGGCGTAGGAAAGGGAAACAGGTATTCGAGGAGTAAGACGATTGTGATTGGAAGCGAGTGCAGTGTAGTAAGCTAATACCAGGCAAGTGTTCTGAACTTTCTCGAGATATTATAGTACTTGATAGTTTTGTTGATATTGTAAGTGCTTTGAAGCACTGTACCCTAAACCTTGATTCCAGTTATTGATCTTGAGTTGTAACCTGATTCTTTCTAGACCATTGATTGTTGTATACCCCAAACACGAACCTCAAGTATACGATACTTCTCCACAAATACATACAAACTAAATATTAAACACTGAACCAGATTGCTTACACCTTCAAACCATTGTATTTTATGCTTTGAAAGCCTAAATCTTTGAAACCCTGAAACATTGATTCCTTTGTTATCCAATTCTTTCATAACCCAACATCCAAGCTTTGAAATTACCTTATTGATCCTTACAAGGTTGAAACCCTTTCATTGTTAAACACTCATTGTTGTTAATGATTCTGGTTATTGATTATTATTGCTTATTCTGTTATTATGTTAGAATTGGATTGTTTTTATAAAATTGTGGACCAGATTCGTGGTCAGACCATATAATGGTCAAGTTAGGCCAATGTGTGCCTTGGATCCAGTAGTTAGAGCAGTGCTGTGTGCTTTGCTCGGGGTTAGTGCGTGACTGATCAGCAACCTAACCTTGGTTTTTAACATGAAAATATAATATCCAATTCTAAATCATAATCCATTGTTCACTTGATATCATAATCATGTTCACTTGATGATCATTATTCTCAGTTTTGTCATTGTGACTTGCTGAGCTAGTTAGCTCATTTGTGCGATATTGTTTCTGTTCTTTTCCAGTTAAGAAGGAACCAGTTGGTACCGCGGATCCCCAGTCCAGCACGAGAGCTAGGGGTTCAGGTTGATCGAGCTAAGCTAGTAGGGTTCTTTTTGGATAATTTAAGTCTGTAAAAGTTTGTAATAATGTTTAATACTCAGTTTTGAGTTTGGAATAGTTGGGATTTGAACAGTATGTAATATAAGTAGATGTGTGGCTTGTGTGCATACTTTAACCTGTTGCGATCCGTGGTAGTTGATAAATAGGGTCACTGCATATTATTGTTATCTTTATTATTGTTAGAAGTAGGTTATAAATAAGGCGTGTGTATGTGTGGACCCCAAACTTCTGACCCGGGTTTGGAGGGTGCCACAGGTTGTCTCCCGACGGATAAGGCAGATTATCTCCCGACGGATGAAGCATTTTGTAACTCGACAGATATTGTATTATGTGCTTCATTAGTTTTAGTTTTTTCTGCATTATCCTTAGTCACTGTTTCTTGATCACTTTCATCATCACTGTCATCACTAACCACCTCCACATTATCAAACTTGAGGCTTTCATGGAAATCTCCATCTTGCAGTCCTTCAATATTTTTATCATCAAACACAAAATGTACTGATTCCATAACAATGTTGGTTCTTAGATTGTCGACTATATATGCCTTTCCCACAGCATATCCAACAAAAATTCCTTCATCTGCTTTAGCATCAAACTTTCCATGTTGATCAGTTTGATTCCTTAAGATGTAACATTTGCAGCCAAAGACATGAAGAAAATTTAGAGTTGGCTTCCTATTCCTGAGCAATTGGTAGGGTGTCATGCACTTTGCTTGATTTACCAAAGAGATATTTTGAGTGTAGCAGGCAGTATTCACAGCTTCAGCCCAAAAGTATGTTGGTAACTTTGATTCTTCAAGCATTGTCCTTACAGCTTCAATAAGAGATCTATTCTTTCTTTCCACTACTCCATTTTGTTGTGGAGTTCTTGCTGCAGAAAACTCATGAATAATCCCATTCTCTTTATAAAATGATATCATCACAGAATTCTTGAACTCAGTTCCATTGTCACTCCTGATTCTTCTTACTTTAAAATCAGGATGATTGTTGACTTGCCTTATGTGATTGATGATGATTTCACTAGCTTCATCTTTGGACTTTAGGAAATATGTCCAAGAGAACTCTGAGAAATCATCCACAATTACTAGGCAAAATTTTTTTCTTGAGATGGACAACACATTGACTGGTTCAAACAAATTCATGTGTATCAATTGCAAAGGTTCTTCAATTATTAAATCAAGCTTCTTTCTGAATGATTCTTTGATCTTCTTTCCTTTCTAGCAGGCATCACACATCCCATCCTTAGTAAACTCCACTTGAGGAATACCTCTAACCAGTTCTTTTTGACAAGTTCATTCATGGTCTTGAAGTTTAGATGGGACAACTTCTTGTGCCAAAGCCAACTTTCATCTTGACTTGCTTTACTGAGAAGACAAGTGACTGATTCTGCATTTGATGAGTTGAAGTCAGCTAAGTACATATTTCCTTTTCTCACTCCAGTGAGAACCACTTTGTTGCTCTTTTTGTTTGTCACAACACAGGCTTCTGAATTGAAAGTAACTGAGTTGCCCTTATCACAAAGTTGGATGATACTCAACAAATTATGCTTGAGATCATCCACTAGGGGAACTTCTTCAATGATGACATTGTCTTTTGAAATCAAGCCATATTCCACAGTATAACCTTTGCTGTCATCTCCAAAAGTAATACTTGGGCCAGCTCTTTCCTTGAACTCAGTGAACAGGGTAGGATCTCCAGTCATGTGCCTTTAGCAACCACTATCTAGATACCAAAGATTCTTTCTGTTTCCCTGATTTCTTGAAGAACTTGTTTCTGTTTCATCAGATTTGGCCATTAGGGCTAGATTGACATAGCTTGTTTCTTCATCTTCATCCAATCCATCTACAGCCCAATCATTCTCCTGTGTGATGAAAGTCCTTTTCTTTTTTTGAGAAAATCAAAGTATTTATGTTTATAATCAACAGGCTCAAACTTCTTTTTGCTGGAATCAGACTTTCTACATTCACTGGCAAAATGACCAGCCAAGCCACATTTGAAACACTTGAATTTTGACTTATTAACCATGTTTCTGTTTGACTTAGCTGCTCCAAAATTCTTCTTGAATTTGAGCTTGGCAAATCTTCTGGATAAGAATGCTAGATGTTCATCAATATCATCCATGTCATCTTGGCTCAAGTGATCTTCATTTTCAGCTACCAGCCTTTACCCTTGATTTCACAGACCTTTAATGTAGACTCAACAGCTTCTACCTTCATCTCCTTTTCCTTTTCTAACTCAGCAACCAGTGCTATGGACCCTCCTTCTTTACTACCTTTCTCTATCTTCTCATCTTGCTCTCTTTCAAGCTCATAGGTTTTCAAGATGCCATACAGTCTCTCCAAGGTGAACTCCTTATAATCTTGTGAGTTTCTCAAGAAGACTGTCATTGGCTTCCACTCTTTTGAAAGAGATCTAAGGAACTTGAGTTTAGAGTCTTTTATTTGATAGACTCTTCCATGCAACTTCAGAGCATTTAGTAGCTTTTGAAATGTACTAAAAATATCAGTGAGAGACTCACTTTCTTCACAGTGAAAATGCTCATATTGCTGAATCAGTAGCTACATCTTATTTTCCCTTACTTGCTCAGTACCATCACAGATAATCTCGATTGTGTCCCAAACCTCTTTGGCTGTTTTACAGTTAATGATGTTATCAAACATATCACCATCAACTCCATTGAACAATATATTCATGGCCTTCTTATCTTTCCTGACTTGCTCAATATCAGGGTCTGACCATTCATGCCTAGGTTTTGGAACAAATGGTTCATTTTCAGTTGCAGCTCTCATTGGTATATGAGGACCTCTCTCTATGCAATCCATATAGGCCTCACCTTGGGAAAAAAGATGTAGGTGAAACTTCACCTTCCAGTGGTGATAGTTGTATTTGTCCAGAAATGGAATCTTTACTCTAACATCATTTTTGTTCATCTTGTTGTTTGTTGTGATCTTTATACTCTTTGTTCTTCAAGAGCATGCTCTGATACCAATTATTATTCCCTAACAATACAACAAAAATTACAGAAGGGGGGGTTGAATATAGTTCTGGCTACTTTTTCAAATTTAAAAGAAAGTTCTAACTTGATAAATATAACAGTGTTTGATTAGCAATGGTGCGGAATAAAAGGTGATCGAAATCAAAACACTAAGTAATAAAAACACAAGCTTTAAAACTTTCTGGTAAATTTTTAAGTATCCACCAGATATATATATATATATATCAAATGAGAACCCTGTGAAGCTTTGAATAGCTCATAGCTGCTTACAAGTTTGAACAACTAAACTACAGAGAAATGCTTATTGAATATAACTTGATATTTTTCTCTGAAAATAGGTTTGCTTAGTTAATTGTTCTACTTGCTACACTTGATTTATATATCACCAAGTTTATATGATAATAAGACAAGATAATAAAACAAGACATATCTAGTCTAACTCCATGCTACTTCACTACTCTATTCCAGCATCTTTGAATATCTCCACAATTGCATGGAAATGGTAATGCTTCTTTGTTCTTAAAATCCTGCTTAACAGGCTGCCACATTCCTTTTGCAAATACCCAACGCATGTAACTGTGTTGTCACTGTCAATAGTTATTTGAATTTGATCATCGGTCGGGACTATGCTTGTCATCCATCGGGAGCTTTGTTGATCATCCGTCGGGAGTCTTTGTGAACCATCCGTCGGGAGCCTTTTATGTCACTTGACTCCATTTCATTTATACAGAATTACAAGACATCTTATATTTACAATTAGTCACCCTATTCTGTATATCCACTAGTAATTAACATGACTCATATACTCCTACAAAATTTACACAATGATGCTTGCAGAAATATACTACAATTCTTATTTGTTACATAAGCTACTCACTCGATGGATGTCAGTTTGTCATCCGTCAAGACTATAAAGTTTATCCGTCGAGACTATATTTGATCATCCGTCGAGTGCTACAAAATTCACTAAGTTAAATCTACTAAGGTGTTTTGTTAACTTATCATCAATTTCACATCATATTCCTAACAAACCCTTTTCTTAACAATACATTAACAAATTCGAACTAAAAGAACCAATCTCGATCAAGATCAAATCTGACTTTTCCCAAAATAAAACCTTTAACTAAATATAACAATATCAACATCAAAATTATATTTTATCATCTCTAACACATATAATATAACACAAATTCGTAACTAAAATCATAAACTAGTGAAACTTTTTTCAATAAAAACTGAAAAATATTAACATTCAAGTATAGAAACAAGTTTATTTTGATTGTAGGGCTCAATATCATCATCACCCACCACCGGTTCACCATAGTTCATCACTGGCGGCGGCAAACATCCGGTGGTGCCCAAAATTGGGTTTCCAACTCGTATTTTCACCAATTTAAGTCTATTTAACTATGAGTAACTAAGATTCATCAAGAAAATCAGTTTGTAATCATCAAAAATTAAAACCTAAAGCAAGAATTTCAAGAGAAACGAAGAACAGGCAGCATCACACACATATGCACACACTAAGTCGGATAATACTCGATTGGAGAAATCAAACCGAATTGATTCCACCCAAAACCAAGCAAAATCGACAAGAAGCAGGGAAGAAGAAGAACATGGGAGATGAGAAAGAGAGAGAGAAGAGACACGACCAAATGAAAAACAGAAAGCCCATTGGGCTTTTATGCCTAAGTGGTATAAAAGTAATTCCATACGTACACCCTTCTTTTTCATTTAATATATATATACACAAACAGATATACATATCATGTTATATATATGTATATATATTTATAAATAGTTGTATAAAACAACTATATTATATTTGTAAAATTAAATCTCAAAATAATATTTAAAACTTAAAATATGGAATTAGGAATCTCCCAGTATATTAAAATATTTATTTATTTTTATTATCCTTAACAATGAATAAAATATAAAATTTTGAAAATTAATCCATTAAAATAATTAGACTTGATAAAATCACTTGAAAAATACTAAAGACCATAAATAAGTGAAGAGATTATTCATAAAAATTCCTATGTTTATCAAAGAATATTAAAAAACAAGTCTCGTCATATTTAAGTATCTAAATTTTTTTATAAAATAATCTAGCACTAAAAATCAGAAGAATTATTAAAATAATTCAGATAATTCTAAATCACATAAGAGCACATTTGCAGTTTCGACGTAACAATTATCCTTCTATTATTTCTTTCCTCATAATCTGCTAATATCCGCACTTATAAATTAAAAGAACAATATACTTTTTATTTTTCATTTACACACATGAATCAGGAAATATAAAATTAGAAAATAACAGGGTCGTTATATGTTAAGTACAATGTAAAGAGAAAATTACATTATCTGTCGATAATAAACTATAATTCCAATGTAGAAAGTCGGGTTGCTACATAAAATATTCATTTCACTAATTATTATCTCTAGAAGTCGGGATGAGAATGCTGAGCTTCTTCTCATTGAGCAGCAAATTCTGGCTTGAATCAAGGTGCGGGATGGTCAAACTTGCATCTTGCTCCACGTTTCCACACCTACTACATATTATAATATGGACAAATATCCTAAACCATCAAGAATAAAAAAAGGTAATGTTAATATGGGCCATCTTCACACAATCACCCACCTGGTAGGGGAAAAAAATATGTTTAAGTAGTTTTGCAGATATTAAAAGAAACTAATTAATGTCTTAGTACATTATTAGGGAACAACACTTATAGTTAGATCTCAATATTAACAGAATACACTATCCAAGTTTTGCGTCTGACATATACGAAACAATATCGTCTATGTATATATATACATATCAACATCATTTAAAAGAAAATATTTAATGTCTCAGCATATTATTAGAGGATAAAGACTTACAAGCGCATGCCCTTGTCATTAACAGAGCACACGGAAGTTCTAGTACTACGTTCAGCCTCCTTATATGGTTTTGGATGCTGTTGCAGCTGAGAGGACATGACATGGTCAGATGCTTTACTGGAAACTGGTTCATGATTCTTATTTGGGCTTCTTATTTGGTTTAGGAGGTTGTTGTTGCCGCCAAAGGTAAGCATAAGCAGTCTACTACTTGTATTACGCAATGAAACGTTTTTCATGTACTAATAAATACCTGATATCCAATCCATTCAGAGAATGGAGTACATTATGCTGGATGATACACACTTGCATCAACCAGACCAAATCTGTTTACTGGTCCTGTTCATGGCCAGAATGGCATATCATTTTCCCAAAACGAATATCCAGAACAGGGAAATCCCTCTCTCGGTGATAAAGGATCTGGATGATCAAACAAACAATTTGAACCATTTCTCTTGTATATACCCGATGATACTAATAATAATAATATTAATGATAACAACAACAACAATAAAATAATAATAATAATAATAATAATAATAATAATAATAATAATAATAATAATAATAATAATAATAATTTGGGATGAAAACACATATGACTAGGTTTGCCAAGTTTTTTATTCAAACACGAAGAAGTTAAAAAATTAAAAAAGAAGTTGATCCGATAATTTATATTTAACTTTCAAGTTTACTTAAACAAAAAAATGACATCTAATATATGGATATATAACATATAAGATATATAATGACATAATATACATTAACGTGATTTGATTTGTTAAGTCATCAATTTAGATGTGGGTCAAAATTCTGAATTGGGTTTGTATTTAATAATGTCTAATATATCTGAAGTGAAATTAATTCAAGTTTAGAATGTATACTCAAATCTAAAAAATTCAGGTCCCGGTTGGTAAAACCCATTTGATCATATACTCATCTGTAAGACTAGTATAAAAGTAGAGAGATGAAATGTAAAACAGGTCTAAATCTAGAGAGAAAGAGAAAAGCATTAGAGTGTATTGATTGTGTTTTACAGATTACAAGTTGTTACTCAAAAATGAAAAAGAAATATGCTTATATACATTTCTACTCTAATTGACAGTTAGTGAAAAGTTTGTTATAACTAATCGTTGACTTCTAGCTAAGTTGACTACTCTTCTTGAATAAGTTACATATACAGAATATATCAAGTAATGTGTCCAATATGTCTAACACCCCCCCTCAAGTTGGAGGTTGGAGAAGACAAACCCAACTTGCCAAGAAGAGTACGATGCTGTATGCCAGTTAAAGGTTTAGTTAACACATCTGCCAATTGAAACTTTGTAGGGACGTAAGATAGAGAAATGAGTCCAGAAAGAAGCTTTTCCCGAACAAAGTGACAGTCTAAGTCAATGTGCTTAGTACGCTCATGATAAACAGGGTTCTTGGCGATGTAAATGGCTGCTTGACTATCAGATTTAACTGGAACAGGTCTGACATCAGGACCTTCAAGTTCGTGTAAGAGACGAGTTAACCAAGAAAGTTTCGCAGTAAGTCATCTTAAAGAACGATATTCAGCCTCAGCAGAGGATAAAGAAACAGTATGTTGTTTCTTTGATTTCCAGGAGATCAGATTACCACCAAGCAGAATGACATAGCCACTAACAGATTTTCTAGTATTTGGACATGAAGCCCAATCTGCATCACAGTAAGCCTCGAGAGTAAAGGAAGAGGTCTTGTTAAAAAATAATCCTTGAGTAGGATTAGCACTGATATATCGCAGAACGTGAAGAGCCGCATCCCAGTGAGGTTGTTTAGGGGCTGACATAAATTGACTTAAGTGCTGGACACAAAAGGAAAGATCAGGTCTTGTATTAGTGAGAAAATTTAATTTACCTACAAGTTGCCTGTATAGTGAGGGATCATCAAAGGCATCCCCTTGATCAGGTTGAAGTTTGATATTAAGATCCAAGGGAGTGACCACAGGAGATGTTGTAGAACAATGAAATTCAGCAAGCAAGTCTATAGTGTATTTCTTCTGAGAAACCACCATCCCATCAGGAATTTCAGTAAATTCTAAACCCGGAAAATAGTGTAGTTTGCCTAAATCTTTGATTTTGAACACAGAGTCCAAATAAGCTTTAATGTCCGAGATCTTAGAAGAATCATTACCAACCACCAAAATATCGTCTACATACACAGCAAGATAGACAACCATAGAACCATTTTTCTTATAAAATAGAGAACTATCATTTTGAGAAGAAGTGTAGCCTCTGGAAAGTAGAGTAGTACAGAGTTTAGTATGCCATTCCCTAGAGGCCTGTTTGAGGCCATAAAGGGATTTTATCAGTTTACATACTAGATTGGGATCAGAAAGATGTAAGCCAGGAGGAGGTTTCATGTAAATTTCTTCATGTAATTCACCATGTAAAAATGCGTTATTTATGTCAAGATGAGTCATAGACCAACCCTTTTTTACAGCAGTAGCAACTAAACTTCGAATAGTAGTCATCTTGATCACAGGGGAAAAAGTTTCTTTGTAGTCAATACCCTCTCTCTGTGTGAATCCTTTCACTACCAATCTGGCTTTATATCGTTCTATACTACCATCTGAAAGTTGTTTGACCTTGAATACCCATTTACAGGAGATGGGTTTCTTTCCTGGAGGTAATGAAACAAGTTCCCAGGTGTTATTTGATTCTAAAGCTGAGAATTCAGCTGCGATGGCCTTTTGCCACTCAGGATATTGAATAGCAATAGCATATGAGGCTGGTTCAGCGGGAGGGAGCTCAGGAGGAATTGGAACCACAGAATGACAAAAAGATTGTGAATGAATTGGTGCAGGATGAACGGTGCATTCAGAAACTAGTGTGCAGAAACAAGAAGAAGAAATACAATGTACAGAAGAATATGGATGCACGTAGTCATGTAGATAAGGCGGGAGTTTTTGGGTTCTGGTAGATTTTCTAAGTATAGGATAAGAATGACGCGAAGTGGAATCAGAAGTAATTGAATTGTCAGAAGTATTGTCTGGTGGATTTGTATGAGAGTGGGGAGTTTGAGAACCTGAAGAAATGGCAATGTCATGTAATTGTGAAGAAGCTGGTGAATCTATATCCTCTACTGGTAAAGGACAGAAATGTGAATCAATGGATTTAATATAAGGAAACACATCCTCATGAAAAACAGCATCACTAGATATGCAAATTGAATGGTTTGTTAGATTTAGAAACTTATAGGCTTTCTTTCCAAAAGGGTAACCCAAAAAAATGCAACGAATAGCTCTAGGAGAGAATTTATCTCTGTTTGGTTTAGTGGTGGAAACATAGGCTAAACATCCAAAAGGCTTAAGATGGTCATAAGAAGGTGCAGATCCAAATAACAGATCATAAGGAGAAGCTCCATTGAGTAATTTTGAGGGAAATATGTTTATTAAGTATGTAGAGGTAAGTACACAATCCCCCCAAAATTTATGTGGCAAATTAGACTGGAAGAGTAAGGCTCTGGAGGTTTCAAGAAGGTGTTTGTGTTTTCGTTCCACTACACCATTTTGTTGTGGTGTATGTGGACAAGAAGTTTGATGAATTATACCCTTGGTCAGGAAATAGTTTGTGGCATTAGTACTAGATCCTAATTCCAAAGCATTGTCTGTTCTCACAATTTGAACAGTACTGTGGAATTGAGTCTCAACAAAAGCAATGAACTGTGTAAGGTAAGTAAAAGCAGTGCTTTTGCAACTTAACAAGTGGGTCTAGGTTGATCTAGTGAAATCATCAACAATTGTAATAAAATATCTGCATTTGTTATAAGTGTGAACAGAATAAGGACCCCAAAGATCCACATGAAAAAGCTGAAATTTACTAGTAGTTTGAATTTGACTATGTGGAAAAGGGAGTCTGTGTTGTCTGGCTTTAGCACAAATTTCACAGCAAGACAACAGTTTAAAACTGGTGGCATCAATATTACATATTGATTTGAGTTTAGACATAGGTAAATGACCCAGCCTGGCATGCCAAATTACAGCAGAAATATTTTTATTACAACTGAAAGAAGAAATAGAATTCAAAGAAACAGTAGAAGCTTGTGATGGTGAAAATGGATAGGAGAAGATATAGAGGCCCCTCTGAGAATCACCAAGAGCCAGTGGCTTCTTCAGAGAATGGCCCTGCAGATAGCAAGTAGTGGGAGTAAAGTGAGCATTACAATTAAGCTGTTGTGTTAATTTGCTTATGGAAAGCAAATTATATTTGAAATGCGGAACATATAACACATTAGTCAGAGTGATGTCATTGTTGAGGAAAACAGTACCACTATCAGAAATGCTAATTAGCTGACCATTTGGTAAAGAAATTTGTAACGGTTGTGGTAAAAGTTTCAATGAAGAGAACAATGATTTAATATAGCACATGTGGTCACTTACACCACTGTCTAAAATCCAACTGGCATGATGAGAATCAGTAAAGCATGCAAATGAAGGAAGGATAGACATATTACCAGCAAAGTGTGCAGAGGAGTGAATTGTATCTGGAGCTTGACTCTGAGCAGATTTTAGTAAGTTCACAAGTTGAGAATAGATTTCAGGAGTAAGACCTTTAGATGAACGGTTGAGCTGAGATGATGAAGCAGCCTGTGTTCCATTGTTGGAGTTTATAGCAGTATTTTCTGTTTGATCAGACAATTCAGCTTGAGCAACAATTTTCTTTGGTTTGTTGAATTTGAAATCAGCTGGAAAACCATGTAGTTTGTAGCACTTTTTAATTAGATTTCCTGGTTTCTTGCAGTAGTTGCAGTGAAGTTTTCTTGTATCATTTCCAGGTTTCTTAGAGAAACTATTATAAGGAGCAGTATTTCCAAACTGACCAGAAGGATAGGATCTTGAAGAGTTAACATTCAGAGATGCAGAGTCTGCCATAAAGTGACTGGTAGAATGAATTTCCCTTTGAGTTTCTTCCTGTAATAACAGACTGTAAACCTGTCCAACAGAAGGAAGAGGGGATTTCATAAGGATGGAACCTCTCATAACATTGAAAGAATCATTTAAACCCATTAAGAACTGAATAACTCTCTGATCTTGTTGAAACTTAGAGATTTTCTGTGAAGCACCACATGTACATCCACATTGGCAAACTGGTATTAAACACAAAGAGTCTATGTCATCCCACAGTACTTTGAGCTTGGTAAAGTAATCAGCCACACTGGAATTGCCTTGAGAAATATCTGTTAATTCCTTGTGCAATCCAAACAATTGTGCTCCATTAGACACACCATATCTCTCTTCCAATTCCATCCAGATTTCACGAGTAGAACTTGAATAAATGACACTTCGTCCAATAGACTTGGACAAGGATCCAAGGATCCAGCTGATGACCATATCGTTACAACGAGACCAGCTTTTAAACATAGGAGAATCAGAATTAGGTTTAGGAATAGAACCATCAATGAAACCGATTTTGTTTCTGGAAGAAAGTGCAATGGTCATAGAACGTTTACAACTACTAAATCCAGTCCCGTCAAATTGATCACTAACGAGTTTCATGCCAGGATTTTCAGAAGATTGAAGATGTAACGGATTGTCCTGGTTAAATTATGGATTTGTATTATCATTTCCAGCACTACTGGTATTAGAAGATTCAGCCATGACAGATCGATGATCGAAACAAAAAATCAATCGATGAAAACAAGCTAATCGACGTTACAAGATTGTGATTATATTTATGAAGAAGATGAATCAAACATAACAAGTATGAACACTGTAAGTATTTGTGTATCTATATTTCATACGTCAAGAATTAACGATGCGGAAGCAGTGATTGTATCGAAACTAAATTAAGAAGCAAGAATCAAGGCAAATCGAGAACTAGATCGAGATTTACAAATAAACGAAAGAGATATTGTAAATGAACAAAAGAGATTGAGATATATTCAGCGAAGGAGATTTGTAAAAGAACGAACGCACCTAGTTTATGAATGACGATCGATCAGAAATTGCCGGAGAACTCATCGTCGGAGTCATCGAAAAGATGTAATTCACCGGAAACTTCATCGTTGCAATTGAAGATCTGCTCTGATACCATGTAAGACTAGTATAAAACTAGAGAGATGAAATATAAAACAGGTCTAAATCTAGAGAGAAAGAGAAAAGCATTAGAGTGTATTGATTGTGTTTTACAGATTACAAGTTGTTACTCAAAAATGAAAAAGAACTATGCTTATATACATTTCTACTCTAATTGACAGTTAGTGAAAAGTTTGTTATAACTAATCGTTGACTTCTAGCTAAGTTGACTACTCTTCTTGAATAAGTTACATATACAGAATATATCAAGTAATGTGTCCAATATGTCTAACAATCATATACTCATCAGATCATCTAATATATAATTTTTTTCTCTGGTAAGAAAATTAAGGTACATAATAAATGACAGGGATACATCAACTTAATAAATCCATAAAAATCTTACCTTGCAAATAATTTCGTCAACCATCGTTATCTTCCCGGAGCACTTTCTTCATTATTTTCAGCAAGCGTAATAATCTATCTAAAAGGAAACTTTTGTAAAATAAACTCTAATAAGAATAGAAATGATCGATGACACGGTGGAGGGGGGAATTTTTCTTGAAATCAACGATCAGTTTTTTAGGTACGAATGAAGATACTATAGGAGGCTCTTAACATAGATCTAAATTGTAAACATGATATTATAGATATTATAAGAAGCTCTTAACAGAGATCGAAATTGCAAGCGGATCTCAGATTATAGTTATTTCGATCTGAGATTACAGAGATCAAAATTATAAGTACATCTAAGATTATAGATATTTTACATGGTGAGGGGGAAGTGAAGCAAGAATAATATGAAAAATTTGTTCCCTTGAAACATAAACAAACTAGAATCAATTTAATTTAGACTACTGAAGAGAGTAAAGGAAAAAAGAACCATATGATGGGAAGTGTCGAGAACTACAAATATGTCCATATATGTGTGTGTCTATATATATATATATATATATATATATATAAGAGCATGTTTTGGTATTATATTCTCGATACAAATATTTGATAATAAGTTTCTTTTAATTAACAACCTATAACCAATTGGGCCTCAAAGCCTTTCCAATAATAATATGTCAATAACCTTTTAATGAATTGGGCCACAAAACCCTTTTACTTTATATTAATATAAGCGGTACATATTTTATTTAATAGTTGTTAGTTGATTTTTTAGTACGGACACTAAATAACAACCGTTAGATTTTATCTCGGATAGATGGGAAACGCTGGATGTGATAGGGAATAAATAAATCCTGATTACGTAATTAATGTTGCATTAATTACATATGGCTTGGGCCAAAAAACCCAATAAGAAGATGTATGACATTCAGACCAAAAAGGTTAACACATTGATCAGGGCTGATGGACCAGATCAGGCCTGATGGAATAAAGAAGGCCCACAACCCTGAATATTTAATTAATTTCGTAATTAATTAAGTAAGAGAGAAAACAGCTGTCAATATGAGTCATAATAGGGACATGAATCCTTGTAGATCAGCCCTCAAAGGGTCTAATTGAATAAGAAATCAACTTCGTACTTCCTAGGACTCCAAAGTCCATTATGATTCTGAGACTTGCCCACCAAGTCTCCTAACCCTAGTCCAATTCAAGGACTCCCAACATCTATATAAGGGGCCTCACCCCACAAATCAGAACTACGTTTTTTGACTTGATCCTTGGCACAACAAGGTATGTAGGCATCTTGTAAGGCAGATCGAGTCACGAAATACAAGAGCAGTCAAATCGAGCCTCGAAGCTCACGTTCCATAGTAATAAATACAACAATTATTATACCTTAGTTTCTGATCCATAACATTTGGCGCCGTCTGTGGGAAAGCACAACAACAACCATGGCAAGAACACGGAGAACAAGCAGCGTCCTTGAAAGACGGACACCCGCGGGGACAACCCAAACGATTTCGTCAACCGTGGAGGTGCCTCCGCATTCAACCTATGATGTCACCCAAGGAGGAGCCCAGGTAGGGGCAAGTGAACCTCAACCTCAAGGGACGATTCCCACGGCTCCTCAAGGTACGAATCCCCAACTTCAACAACTACATACACCTGTGAATTCTCGACCCATTGGGTACAAATATTCAACTGTTGTAACCACTAACCCCCTTATGGGATGCCCCTTTACCCCGAGGTTGGAGGAAGTGGACATGCTGGACGGAGTGAAGCGCGGGGGCAAACACCCCCTACATACAAGGTTTGGCTCCTATCCCGGAGGACCAAGAATTTTCTAGTCCTTATACTGAGAGAGATTCTGAATCTCCGGATGACAAAGTGGCCCCAAGAAGGAGACGTGCTGGTAAAGAGTCGATGGCTGATGGTAACCAACACCCTAGGAGCACCCGAGGGGTGAATCCCCAAGAAGTGCAGTAGAGAATCAAGGCCCATGAGGCTGAGATTCAGAGGCTGAAGCGTGACTTGGAGGCGCACCAGGTTCCCAGGCCCCCATTACCACCTAGGGGAGAAATCCTCCCCCAATCATAGACCCGGATGGTCTGATATGAAGAAGGGCTGTAGTCCCAAGAGCTGATCCAAGAAATCTTCTTCCCCTTGGAGATCCTAATGATCCTACTCCACCATTCACTGAAGAGACAATGAATCCCCACATCTCAAGAAAGTTCAAGATGCCCACTATCAAAGCTTATGATGGCACGGGAGATCCCACTAATCATGTCAGTACATTCTCCAATGCACTATTATTACAGCCCGTGAACGACGCTATTAAGTGTCGGACCTTTCCTCAAACCCTGTCGGGTATGGCTCAAAGATGGTATAGTCGTCTGCCCCCGAACTCTATCGGGTCCTTCAGAGAATTAAGTCAGGCTTTTATGAAACAGTTCATCAGTGGGAGAGTGCATGAAAAAAGTTCAGCATCCCTCATGAGCATTGTGCAGGGAGCAAATGAATCCTTGAGAGACTACCTGAATCGTTTCACGAAGGAAGTTTTAAAAGTCCCGGACCTTGATGACATGGTAGCCATGATAGCACTACAATAAGGAACTAGGGATGAGTTCTTCAAGATTTCCTTGGCCAAGCGCCCCCCCTGAGAGCATGTTGCAGCTCCAAGATAGGGTCGGGAAGTACATCAAGGTGGAAGAGAGCATGAGAAAGACCGTAGTGAGCAACGAGCCCGCTGGAGGCAAGAAGCGAAAACTGATCTTGAGTACATCGCTAAGGACAAGTATCCTAGAACTGAGTAAAATCCTGATTCAACCCCTAAGAAGGGAGGACCTGGACAAAAATCCGCTGAATACGCTAAGTTGAACGCTTCTAGAAGCCAGATCTTGATGGAAATTGAGAAAGACCAAGATATTCGTTGGCCTAAACACTTGAAGGCAGATCCAACCAAGCTAGACAAGAGCAAATATTGTAGATTTCACAAAGATGTTGGTCATGACAGCGATGAATGTAGGCAACTGAAAGATGAAATAGAGTTCCTCATTTGGAAAGGAAGATTGAACAAGTACACCAGGGAAGGAAGAGATAGGAATAACAATGGAAGAAAAAACTTTGAAGATCGTAGAAGGGACCAAGACGATCAGGGCCGGAATCCCCAACCTAGGGGATCGGTGATAAATACAATCTGTGGAGGACCACGACCCCGAGGACCTGTGATAAACACGATTTTTGGAGGACCGACTGCTGCTTGATTATCCAAGAACTCCAGGAAATCTTATGCCAGAGAGGTTATGCATATTATTGGAGAAGCCCCGAAGAGGGCTATGACAGGAGTAACAATGGCTTCTGATGATTCTGACCTAGAGGGTGTGAAATTTCCTCATGACGACCCGTTGATCATAACACCTATAATAGGAAACAACCCAGTTAAGAGGGTCCTTGTGGATAATGGTGCTTCAGTGGATATCTTGCTCCATGACACCTTTTTAAGGATGGGATATAATGACTCCAAATTGACCCCAACCGACATTCCGATATATGGATTTACGGGAGTGGAGAGCCCCATGGAAGGGATAATCAAGTTGCCAGCAACCATAGGACTGGAACCAAGGCAAGCAACACAGATGTTGGACTTTGTGGTAGTAAAGGCTAGTTCAACTTACAATTCTATCATGGGGAGAACAGGGATACATGCCTTCAAGGAAGTCCCTTCTTCCTACCATTCAGTTATGAAGTTTCCCACCCAGAATGGGATTGGAGAAGAGAGAGGAGATCAAAAAATAGCTAGAAGTTGTTATGTAGCCTCTCTAAGGGCAGATGGAGTTGGGCGGCAAGTTCTGCCTATTGAAGATCTGGATATTCGAGAGAATGATGAGAAAAGAGGGAAGCCAGCTAAAGACTTGGTTTCGATTCCTTTAGCTCCTGAGGATCCTGAGAAAGTTACTTTTGTTGGAGCCACACTAGAGGAGCCCCTTAGAGGGAAGTTAGTGAAATTTTTGCAAGAAAATAGTGATGTGTTTGTATGGCCTGCGGCTGCTATGCCAGGTATAGACCCGAAACTAATTACTCACAAGCTGAATGTGGATCAGAGTCGGAAGACGGTGAAGCAAAAGAAAAGAAGTTTTGCCCCAGAGAGGCAAAAAGCTATAAAACAGGAAGTTGAGAAGCTCTTAGAGGCTGGTTTCATTGAGGAGATACAATTTCCAGAATGGTTAGCAAACCCTGTAATGGTAAAGAAGGCTAATGGAAAATGGAGGATGTGTGTGGACTTCACTGATCTAAATGACGCATGCCCTAAGGACTGTTTCCCGTTGCCAAGAATAGATACTTTGATAGATTCCACTGCTGGACATGAGATGCTGAGCTTCAATTTTGGATTTAGTGGATACAATCAGATCAAGATGCACAAGGAATACATCCCAAAGACCATGGAAGTTTATGTTGATGACATGTTAGTCAAAAGTCTAGTGAAGACTGGCCATATAACCCATTTGAGGGAAGCTTTTGAGGTCCTGAGATACTACAAGATGATATTAAATCCTACAAAGTGTGCTTTCGGAGTAGGATCTGGAAAGTTTTTGGGATTGATGGTCTCCGAGAGAGGAATCGAGGCCAATCCCGATAAAATAAGGGCAATCCTGGACATGGAGCCCCCAAAAATTATCAAAGATGTTCAAAAGCTCACTGGAAGGGTTGCTGCATTGGGATGATTCATTTCAAATTCTGGAGAGAAGTGTTTTTCATTCTTTAAGTCTTTAAAGAAAGTTAAGGATTTTGTATGGAGTGAAGAAAGCCAGAAGGCATTCGAGGAATTAAAGAAATATATGGTTCAGGCCCGTTGCTGGCCAAGCCAGCTTCGAATGAAGTTTTATACTTATACTTGGCCGTTTCAGAGAGTGCCTTGAGCGCTGTATTGGTTAAGGAGGAACTAAAAATCCAGAAACCCGTGTACTATGCAGTAAAATTCTGCATGGAGCTGAGTTGAATTATTCAACTATTGAGAAGTTTGCTTTAGCCTTGATAATGGCTTCGAGAAAGTTGTGTCCTTACTTCCAGGCTCATAAGATTGAGGTGCTAACAAATCAACCCCTGAGAAATATCATTCATAGTCCCAAGGCTAGTGGGAGTTTGATCAAGTGGGCAATAGAGCTGGGAAAATTCGATATCAAGTATAAGCCATGAACGATAATAAAATCCTAAGCATTGGCTGACTTCGTGGTGGAATGTACTACCTAACCAAAAAGTCGGGGGGCAGGAGGATACCATACCCCAAGACAAGGAAGTTGATAAGGGGGACAAGGAACAGGATGATAAGGAGAAAGAATATTGGGTTCTCTATTTTGATGGAGAATCAAAAACAAATTCAAGTGGAGCAGGTTTGGTTTTACAAAGCCCTGATGGATTCTTGATTGAGTATGTCATGAAGTTAGACTTTCCGACCACAAATAATGAGGCAGAATATGAAGCTCTGATAGCTGGCCTCGGCCTAGCAGGGACACTGAGAGTCAAGAACTTGAAGGTCTGTGGAGACTCGAAGATGGTTATATCCCAGGTAAAGGGAGAGTTTGAGGCAAGTGATGATACGATGGCTAAATATGTCCGCCTAGTAAGGGCTGTGATGACCCAATTCGATGAATGCCATGTTGAGCACATTCCAAGGGAGGAAAATGCTAAGGCAGATGCCTTATCAAAGTTTGCTTCATCCGAGATAGAGGAAAGTTCAGGAAGTGTATACTTCCGCGTTCTGAAGACACGGAGCATTGATGTTAAGCTCGTAGCTCCTATAGGTCTGGGGACGTCATGGATAGATCCCATTAAGACTCAAATTCAAACCGGTTGGTTGCCTAATGATGCTACTGAAGCACGGAAGTTGGCTGTTCGAGCATTAAGATACTCCATGATAGATGGGATTTTGTATAAAAGATCTTATGTAGTACCTTACCTAAGATGTCTCAGGCCCGATAAGGCACGCTTGGCTCTTGAAGAAGTGCATGAAGGTATCTGTGGGCAAGACTTGGGGGACAGAGCACTAGCTCATAAGATAACCCGTTTAGGCTTCTATTGGCCAGAAATGATGGCCGATGCCAAAGAATATGTGAAAAAGTATGATCGCTGTCAGAAGCATGCACCTGTCATTAGAAAACCCCCCGAGATGCTAACCCTCATCAACTCGCCCATCCCCTTTGCTATGTGGGGAATGGATATACTGGGGCCTTTCCCCATGGCCACAACACAAAGGAAGTTCCTGATTGTAGCTATTGATTATTTTACTAAGTAGATTGAAGCCAAACCTTTGGCCAAAATCACAACTAAGCAGGTTGCACAATTCCTGTGGGAAAATATCATGTGCCGGTATGGAATTACCCGCATCCTAGTCATTGACAATGGAACACAATTCAACAATGAGGAATTCAAGAAGTATTGTGAGGAGAATGAAATTGAGTTACGATTCACCTCTGTGGCTCACCCCAAGCCAATGGGCAAGCGGAAGTGGCGAATCGAATAATCCTGGATGGACTAAAGAAGAGGATCAAGAAGTCAGGGAATAACTAGGTGGATGAAATACTCCCAATATTATGGGCCTATAGGACTACCTGTAGAGTCACGACTGGAGCAACTCCCTTCATGTTAGCATATGGGGCAGAAGCAGTTGTTCCTGTAGAGATATCACATTCCTCCCCCAGGATTCAAGCTTTCAATGCTGAGGAAAATGAGGAAGGGCAAAGGTTAGCCCTGGTTCTAATTGATGAAGTCCAAGATGAGGCACATGCGAAGATAGTGGAATATCAAAAAAAGGCTTCGTTCTACTACAACCTAAAGGTTAAGGAAAGGTTCTTCAAACAGGATGACTTAGTCTTGAGGAGGGTGGAAGCTTCTGGTATAGGGCAGAAAAGGAAACTTGCCCCAAATTGGGAAGGGCCATACAAGGTCAAGAGTGTGTAGAGGAACCTACAAGCTTCAGACTATGGATGGTTTTGATGTCCCGAGAACTTGGCATGCACAAAACCTGAGGATTTACTATGTGTGAAGCGGTTGAGCATGATTCTCACTTGTCAAGATGACAAGTAGGTTGAAAAGCACCTTGAAGTTTTATTTGCTTAGGATTTACATGTTTTAGTTTTATTTTGAGGTTTATTAAGACCCGTGTAAGGGATGAATCCCAACAGTTTGTGAAATTCAGAAAGTTTTCAAATTATGTTTGAATTCCAGTAACAAGACAAGTAAATTAAGTTCATGATATGAAAGCATAAAGTTCGATAAATAAAACAAGTTCAAATAAATAATACAAAGTCTGATAAACAAAGTCTCGAAGACAAGATAAAATAGATAAGCCATGCAGGGCTGGAAAAGTTCTAAGGAGCAGATGTGCCCTCGGCATCCATATCATCATCTCCTCCGCTCTCGCTAGAAGTCTCTGTTGTCTCGGAGGAGGAAGAGCTATCATCCGCAGTAGGCCTGGAAGATGACTCGGGAGGAGGAGGAAGCGGTCCTGAGGGATACGATCCGAGATAACCACTCGGGTACGAAACCTCTGCAGTAAAGCCTCATCATCAGGGCAGACATAATCCGTCGGGTTAATATCAGGACATGCCTCGTTCACGGTCCCAAGGGTCGTATCCCAGCCAGTCCTAGAAACCCAAGGAAGACTGAATCATCTCTCACCCTCATGGACTGGGTAAACTCCTCCGAGTCCAAGTAGTTATCAATCTCCTTATCTTTCTCGGCCCGTACAACCACCAGCTCAGTGTTGGACTCGCCGAGCTCCTCCTCCTTACGCTTCAGCTTCCGTTCCAAAGCGGCGTACTTCTTCTGTTGCTTCCTGAGGGATTTATCCGCTTTATCCGAAGCCCTCTTCCAGGATTCAGCTTGCCTCACAGCGCCTTGGAAGTAGGCGTTAGACTGAAATGAAACAATAAACAGAAATGTAAGGCAAGCGAATGCTACAAGTAAAAAAGAGTACAAATAGTCATACTGAGGCTAAGGACTGAGCTCCCATAAGCTTTATCCTCTCCAAGTCAGTAGTAGCCACCACATCGGTGAAGTCCTTGGGAGTTACGCCATGGTAAGACCAATCCCAGGCGTGCTTCATGGATCCAACCACGGTATCCCCTCGGTGGAATCCCTAGAGAGGCTGAAAGGCGCCCGTAGCAGCAGGGACAGGAGTAACAGTAGTGATAGGGGCACTGTGGCCCTCAACTCCCTCAACTGGAACCTCCACCATGGGATCCTTGTGCTTTCGTAGGAAGCTAGGCTCCGTAGCCTTTCCTCGAGTATCCAGGCCCGCAAGATGAGCCTTCTTCATCCTGGAAGTCTCCTCAACGCGAGGCACATTATCCTCATTGATCTCCTTAGCAGCTGCAAAATAAGAGAAAAAACAAGATAAGTGGTGTCAATAATGCATGAAACAAAATAAAAATGAGAAGGGAAGAAAAATACCCTGTTGAGAAACAGAGGATTGCCCCACGTGGATGAGGGAGAACTCCTCTAAAAGAGTCCAGCTGGTAGTGGCACCATCATCCAAAGTAAGCTTATCATAGATGATAGTTTCCTCGGGGGTTAGGTGAATGGATTTGAGGCTACCATCACTGACCTTCCCGAAGGAAGATCTAAAGAGGGTGCCCCAGTCACCATTCTCCCACCTTAACCCGACAAAATTATTCCTCAAATATTGGTTATTGTCAGGAATGGAGGCGTTGTTAAAGATGTGCTTACACTTGGGCCTTTGTTTGTTGTAGACCCAACCACAAATACTCGAAGAACTATTATAATATTGGAAAATCTTCCTAAAGACAGCTACCGATAAGGGAAAACCTCCCCTAAGACAACAAACCATGAAACATAAAATGTTCCTCCAGACGTTTGGAGGAAGCTGATAGGGGTTAATTTGCAAATCAGCTAGAAGGTGAGGAATGAAGGGATGAAAAGTAAACCTAAGCCCAGTATCTAGGGCATCTGTGTAGATGAAAAGACTATCGGGTTTCCAGTGGCAAGTACGGTCGCCACCATAAACTGGAACTAGCCTAAGGGGAGGACGAACATTATAACGTGCATTTAACTTATTGTAATCTATATTGTGCCATGTGTTGCAATGATTAAAAGAGTCGAGATGTGTAGTGGAGGGATATTCGTCCCCCCTAGTATTAATCATATTAATCAAAGACATGTAAGAAGAGCGGATCTCGATACCCTTACCTCATTTTGAAGCCGAGGCAATCTTGGCTGCTCTCTCAGCACCTTTGTTTGTCATTAATGAAAATGAGGAAGGCTTGGAAGCTTGGAAGAAGGCCAGAAAGTCCCTAGAGAGGGAAGAGTTTTGAAGGCTGGAGAGTGTTGAGAGGAGAGTAAGAAGTTGTGGAGAGTGGAAATGAGAAGTATGAAATTACACCCCCCCATCACTCTTATATAGCCCTTGGTAGGGCAATGTTAGGCCTCAAAAGCCCATTTGGGCCCAAATAATGGAAAAATTAGGAAAGTTCTAGAAAATGTTGGAAGAATTTTGATTAAACATATATATTTGAAAATATTCTAGAAAAATCCAGAAAAATCTGGAATTTGGGATGTAAATGGAGGCCCAACCCAAATCTTATTGGGCCTAGGGATAAAGCAATCCCAGCTCAGGGCCGAAACTTAAACTTTTTAAAGAAAATTAAAAAAATAAGAAAAGCCTAGTTGAAACAATGGGCCCAAGTTAAGGCCCAAAGGATAAGCCCAGTTCAGATTTAAATTACAAGCCCAAAAACAATGCCCAGAAAAAAGGGGCTATTGAAATAGGCCCAAAAAGGATTGCCCAAGATAAAAAGCCCAGGGAAATAGGGACAAAACGTTTTCTGACCTAATTCGACCAGAACTAGTACTATGTTCTTGGTCAAATAATTTAGGTCAAAATGACTGTGACCAGGGCTGAAAAGAGGGATAATTCGACCAGAATTTGACCAAATTCGACCAGAAATTATGTAGAAATGCTGGTCGAAGTTCTTGAGGTCGAAATGGTTTCGATCAGGGCAAACTAAGGAAGCTAATTTGGTCAAAAAACATAAATCCTGACCCGAATGGATAATATTCTTGATAAAAAAAGGGGGGAGGAAATCCTGGCCGAAATTTGACCAGGACTCCTAGTCGAACACCCCTCCTCGAAAATACACTCGACCAAGAGACAATAGGGAGGTTAATTCGGTCAAAAACAGTAATCCTGACCGAAATATTCCTGAACAAATATATATATATATATATATATTGTATAAAATCCTGGTCGAAATTCGATCAGGAATGAGCTCGAATGGATCCTGCCCGAAACCCTGTCGACCAGGGCATTTTGATGGATAATTCGACCAGGATCCTGGTCGAACAGGATTCCTGGTCGAACCAGGTATAAAAAAAAGAAGAAAGAAAGAAAAAAGAAAAAGAGGGAAGAAAAATTCTGGAAAAAAATAATAATAATTAAAGGAAATTCCTTAAAATATTTCCTGAAAATATAAATATTTTCAGAAAATAAGGAATAAATCCAGAAAATTAAGGATAAATTCCAGAAATAAGGGAAAAATCCAGAAAATTAAGGATAAATTCCAGAAATAAGGGAAAAATCCAGAAAATTAAGGAAAAATCCCAGAATTAAGGGGAAAATTCCTGAAAATTAAGGAAAACTCCCAAAATTAAGGGAAAAATTCCTGAAAATTAAGGATAAATCCCAGAATTGAGGGAATAATCCAGAAAATTAAGGATAAATCATAGAATTAAGGGGAAAATCCAGAAAATTCAGGTAAAATTCCTGGAAATTAAGATAAATTCCTAAATAATAGGGATTAAAGCAAATCGTTGTACATGTGTAGGTTGCTCCACACTTTACGTAAAATGATACCCTGTAAGGGAACGAATGAACTTAACTTCGGCGAAACCCAGTCACTATTTTCCAAAAGTTGGGGGGGTGGGAAATGATAGGGAATAAATAAATCCTGATTACGTAATTAATGTTGCATTAATTACACATGACTTGGGCCACGAAGCCCAATAAGAAGATGTATGATATTCAGACCAAAAAGGTTAACACATTGATCAGGCCTGATGGACCAGATCTGATGGAACAAAGAAGCCTGCATATTTAATTAATTTCGTAATTAATTAAGTAAGGGAAAAAACAGTTGTCAATATGAGTCATAATAGGGACATGAATCCTTGTAGATCAGCCCTCAAAAGGTCTAATTGAATAAGGGATCAACTTCCTTCTTCCTAGGACTTCAAAGTCCATTCTGATTCTGAGACTTGCCCACCAAGTCTCCTAACCCTAGTCCAATTCAAGGACTCCCAACATCTATATAAGGGGCCTCACCTCACAAATCAGAATTACATTTTTTGACTTGATCCTTGGCACAACAAGGTACGTAGGCATCTTGTAAGGTAGATCGAGTCACGAAACACAAGAGCAGTCAAATCGAGCCTCGAAGCTCACGTTCCTTAGTAATAAATACAATAATTATGATACATTAGTTTTTGATCCATAACAGGATGTAATAATAAATACTATTTTAATATCAATATCTTAACTACTCTGATAAATTCAGGACTCGATTTGTGCCAACAACATATTATAATTAAATAATTATATTTTTCATTTGTTTATTCTTATTTCTAAAACTTTTTTCAGAGCGTCAAAATTTGAGTCTGGTTAATAGGTAATGATCATGTGTAACACCCCCTTCTTTAAATAGAAGGGATATATTACTTAAAATCCAAAAACCTGTAAACAGAGCACTAACATATTTCTAAACAATAATTAAACAGTCCGAAATCTCCAAAATAATATTAAATCTCCAAACAGTCTAAACCAATAATATAAATGTTGAAATCTATAAATAAATAATTAAGTCTAGATATTGATAAAGTCCGAAATCCTAATCAATAAATGGGGTAGCTCTCCATCACACAGTCCCAGATCCCCCTAAACACCTGCCAGAAAAAGAATACGGCATGAGCCAAATGCCCAATATGGATTTAGATTACAGTTTATAAATCAAGAGATCAGAAATAAATAATCAGCAATTTATAATAAAATGACAAATTTAAAAATAAGTAAGGCTGAAACAATGAGGGCTTAGGATATTTCATACTGAGATCAGAACAGATACAAATACACACATCATAGGGTACCTAATGTGTGCAACAGAATGGATAACGTGTACGGCATATACAACATCACCATAAATCAAATCACAAAACAAACTCTGGGTGCACGCACGTATCCTGAACAAATATCAAATGCGCAAAAGCTCCTCCCAAGAGTTAACAGAAGGATACGCCGTGACGAATCACACTGTCACGGAAGTGTCATGTCACTGGTGCCGCAATGACATGGCTGTAGTACCCCTACAGCTGGTTAACTCGGTATACCTTAAATCACTAAGGGTTCAAAATAAAATATTCTCGCAAATTTAACATCACCTGATACGAGTAATTCAGATTTCCAAAACAGAGGGTGTCATAAATAATATTTCAAAACAGAAGTAAACAAATATTTATAATTTTGCAAATCCATTTTAAAATAATTTTCGGAAGTCAAGGAGGTTAAAAGAATTTTTAAAGGAACAAACAGAAGGTAGAACAAAATGAATCAAATATATATAATATCTAAGAGAAGTAGCGCAGAATAAAAGGGGACATAATCCGTACCTCGAATATCGCAACTAAAATAATAACGAAATCTGTAGTTCAGTCGCTAAATTCCCGGCCCGCGATCTAAATACAAAATTATAATTTATAATTAATATTTTGTTGATTCTTAAATTAGTTAGTAATTTATTCAAAAACAATATTTATATTAATTTAAAATTATACTACTATAAGGATCGACTGTACTACTGATTCTGGCACTACAAGACACTACAACCACACACATCAGAACCATATTCTCTCGTATAAAAACACAACAGATGCACCAAATTATCAAGTGGGCCTACTGATTAATCAATTAAACTAACATGATGTTGGCACCTAGTCATGCAATAATCAATTAATATAATTCACCACTTTAATCATTACAAATATAATAATTAATTATAAAACTAAGAAATATATATATTATTAATATTATTAGCAGCAGATTAACAACTAATTAAACTTAAGATATTAGCCTCAACCATTAAAAAACAATTATTTTGACATCTCTGCGTCAACACATTCTACTTGCTAGATTAATAAGATTATAATATGACTTGCACTAATATGATATGATCCTATGTAATTTCAATATCTTGACATACCATAATTAACTAACATGAACTTATCACATAATTACTTGATGGCTTGCTAACAAATAATTAAATAGTAAACAATAAATTTGAGATTCAAGCACCTATAATAGTTAGCTAATAACACATGTATGCAATTACCTGGTCGAACACTTGGAAGCCTAACTCGTGTATTACCTTATCAAATTGACGACTCTGTTTTCTCCTTTTTCTTCGAATTCCTCTTTCTAGTCCTGCTCTAGGGTTTCGTTATTATTTGTCCCCAGATTGGCTAGATATGTGCTTATATAGATGCTCTAAGTATTTTATTATTTTTAGAATTAGAATTTAATAATCAATTACAAATTCTATTTTTTTTCTAATTAGAAAATATAATAAATCACTTATTTAAATTTAACCCATATCTTATTATTATTATTATTATTATTATTATTATTATTATTAAATTTCACGTATATTACATATATACCCCCTTAAAAAGGATTATGTCCCCGAAATCAAACGGAACTAAATACTCATACCTTAATCAAATAAATGTGGATATTTCTCACGAATGGATTCTTCTAATTCCGAAGTAGCCTCTCTCTCAGAATGATTTTTCCACAAAACTTTCACAAATGGAATGGTATTCTTCCTCAAAACTAGCTCCTCTCGAGCTAAGATAGCTTTGGCTTCTTCCTCACAAGAAAGATCCTCTCTAATATTATTTAACGGATACTGAACAACGTGTAATGGATGATATTTGTAGCCCCTCAAAACTGACACATGAAACATATTATGGACATGAGATAGTTGTGGCGGCAACGCAACTCTATAAGACACTTCCCCCACTTTCTCCATAACATCAAAAGGTCCAACATATCTCGGACTAAGCTTTCCCTTCATACCAAAACACTTAACACCCTTACAAGGAGATACCTTCAAGAACACATGATCACCTGGCTCAAATCCATCAAACTTCCGATGTTGATCCGCATAACTCTTTTGACGAGATCGAGCTTCCTTCAAACTTTCTTTAACTATCTCCACCTTCTCATTAGTGATTCTAACCAACTCTGGCCCTTCAATAACTCTCTCACCAACCTCATCCCAATAAGATGGTGCCCTACACCTCCTACCATACAAAGCTTCAAATGGTGGCATACCAATACTCGCGTGCCAACTATTATTGTACGCAAACTCAACCAGATACAGGTACTTGTCCCAATCACCTGCCCACTCTAACGCGCAAGCCCTCAACATATCCTCCAATGTCTGAACCATCCTCTCTGACTGTCCATCGGTCTGTGGATGATAAGCTGTACTAAAATTAAGCCTCGTACCCCAAGCTAGCTGGAATCCCTTCTAAAACGCGATGTAAACCTTGTATCTCTGTCAGAAACTATCGACACAGGCACACCATGAAGTCTAACAATATCTCGCTGAAAAATCTCTGCCAACTCATGAATATGAGTAGTCTCTCTAATAGGCAAGAAGTGAGTGGACTTAGTAAGTCTATCAACCACCACCCATATGACATCGTTCTTCTTGAAAGTCCTCGACAAATGAGTCACAAAATCCATAGTAATGTTTTCCCACTTCCAAACTGGAATATCTAGCTGCTGCAACAATCCACTAGGCCTCTGATGGTCTATCTTCACTTGTTGACATGTAAGACATTTTCCCACAAATTCTGCTATATCTCCCTTCATTCCACTCCACCAAAAGTGCTTCTTCAAATCCCTATACATCTTGGTGGAACCTGGATGGATAGAGAATAAAGAACTATGAGCCTCCTTTAAAATTTCCTCGTGAATTATTGGATCTGCGGGAACACACAATTTTTTGCCCAACCATATCACACCCTCATCATCAACATGAAAATATGTTTGCTTTCCACCTGCCACCTCAGATCTAATAGCTTCCAAACCTATATCATTTTTCTGGGCTTCCTTAACCTTTGAAACAAGATTTGGTTCCACTTTCAAATTTGCAATGCTACCATTTGATCCTCTAACATACAACTCAACACCCAAGCGCTCCAAATCTGAAATAAGGTGCGGTTGAGTAATGAGAGATGCAACACTTCCCAAGTTCTTCCTACTAAGAGCGTCTGCCACTACATTCGCCTTCCCAGGATGGTACTGAATATTTGCATCATAATCCTTCAGAAGTTCAAGCCACCTCTGTTGCCTCATATTAAGCTCCTTCTGAGTAAAGATGTATTTGAGACTCTTGTGATCAGTAAAGATGTCACAAGTCTCTCCATAAAGATAGTGTCTCTAGATCTTCAAAGCAAATACGACAGCCGCTAACTCCAAGTCATGGGTAGGATAGTTCACCTCATAAGGTTTAAGTTGCCTAGAGGCGTAAGAAATCACTTTCCCATGCTGCATAAGAACACACCGCAATCCTCTCTTAGAAGCATCACTATAAACCTGAAAACCTCCACTCCCTGATGGCAACACGAGTATTGGAGCTGACACAAACCTCTTCTTTAACTCTTGAAAGCTCTTCTCACGATCATCATTCCACTCAAACTTAATTCCCTTCCTCATTAGCTGAGTCAATGGCAAATTTATGGAAGAGAAACCTACCATAAAATGCCTGTAGTAACCTGCCAAACCCAAGAAACTCCTCACCTCCGTCATGTTGCTAGGTCTGGGCCAATTAGTAATAGCCTCGACTTTCGCAGGATCCAACTCAATGCCCCTACCAGACACAATATGCCCCAAGAATGCCACTTCCTCCAACCAGAATTCACACTTGGACAATTTTGCAAACAACTTCTCCCTCAAAATTTCAAGTACAATACGTAAATTCTCCTCATGCTCCTCTCTGCTCCTAGAGTATATCAAGATATCATCGATGAAGACCACCACGAATTTATCCAGATAATCATGAAAGACCCGATTCATCAAATCCATAAATACTGTTGGTGCATTCGTTAACCCAAAGGACATCACGAGAAACTCATAATGACCATAATGAGTGCGAAATGCAGTCTTCGGAATGTCTTCCTCCCTAACTCGTAACTGATGGTAACCAGATCTCAAATCTATATTCGAAAAGTACTTCGCCCATTGCAACTGATCAAACAAGTCATCAATGCGTGGCAAAGGATACCTGTTTCTGACAGTCACCTTATTCAACTCCCTATAGTCAATACACAATCTCATGGAACCATCCTTTCTTCTTCACAAATAATACAGGAGCGCCCCACGGAGACACACTTGTCCTGATAAATCCCCTATCCAACAACTCTTGCAACTGCTCCTTCAATTCTAGCAACTCAAGTGGTGTCATCCGGTAAGGCGCCTTAGAAATAGGCTCAGCACCTGGAACTAGTTCAATAGTAAAATCCACCTCTCTATGTGGTGGCAAACCTGGTAGCTCATCGGGCAACACATCTTCATACTCCCTTACAACTGGATAATCCTCGATGCGAGGTTCATCCTTCGATGTATCCTTCACGAAAGCAAGGTAGCCATCACAGCCCTTAGACAATAATTTACTCGCCTTTAGAGCAGAAATTACCTTAACATCCCCCTTCGGCTGAGACCCTTGGTATACAAATTCTGGTTTATCTGCATCCCCAAGATCACCCTTTTTCCTTGACAATCAATTATGGCACGATGTTCACTCAACCAATCCATACCCAAGATAACATCAAAGTCATGCATCTCCATCGGAAGCAAGTTAACCTTATAATTTCTATCTCCAACAACTATCGGACACTCTGGATATATATCAGATATAATAACAGAATTCCCCATCGGGGTAGCAATAGACATATGAGGATATAATAATGAAGGTGCAACACCAAGATGACGAACAAACGATAAAGACACAACAGAATGGGTCGAACCAGTATCAAATAACACATAAGCATCACGTCTACCAGCAAGAAGTGTTCCTGAAATGGTACCTGAATTAGCTGCTACCTGATTTGCCGTTAATGCAAACACTCTGGCTGTAGGATTCTGCTGAATTTCACTGCCACTACCACCGCCAGCTCCTCCTCCACCAGGGTTGCGTGACACTGTGCAATCCTTTGCCCTATGGGACATGCTACCACACAGGAAACAAGCCCCAGTCTGTTTGTAACAAGTTCTACTCGGATGATGTCCACCGTATGTAGCACAAGGAGCCACTGGAATTATATTGGGATTTTTCCCATACACTAAGTAACGGCTCTGCCCCTGTTGACGATTCTGCCACTGCCTAGGCTGCTTCTGTCGCTGAAACTGCAGATTCTGATTTTGACCAACATACTGATTCTGGTCGTGAAATGACAGACCAACCCTATTCTGATTCTGTTCGCGCCACAGTCCCTGCTGACCACTCGAACCTCCATACCACTATCTACCCTGTGCAAAACCCTGATCATCCTTAGTCCTATTACTACCACTGTTAGACCTGGAAGTCCTGAAATCTATGCGTTCTTTCTCAACTTCCTTTGCTACATCAGCCGCCTCTGCCACATTATCAAATTTAAAAGAAATTATGGAACCCCTCAGATAAGACTTCAACCCCCATTTAAATTTATCAGCCTGCTGCGCAATAGTCCCTGCAACTGTCCCAGCAAATCCAGCCAACCTTATAAACCTTGCCATATAATCAGTAATGCTCTCATCATGGTGCTGCGCAATAGAATGAAACTCCCTCAAATATGCCTCCCTATCAGCATTAGAGAAGTACTTCTCATAGAACACCTCCTTGAATCCCTGCATTCCAAAGCCTCTGCATACTGCTCCCCTCTAGTAGCTTTCACTCCTCCCCACCATCTCTGAGCATCACCCTCCAACTTATACACAGCTAAACTGACCTTCTGAATCTCATCACAACCCAGTGCATCAAAAATCTTTTCGAGATGAACAATCCAATTTTCAGCATCAATAGGAGTCGGTGCTGCACTAAAAGAGTCTGGTTTCTGCTTCACAAACCTCTCCAACCATACAAACGGCTCCAGCTGATGGCCCTGACCATTCTGATTCTGATTCCCATTGCCATTCTGATTTCCTTGTCCATTCTGGTTTCCATCGCTATTTTGATTTCCTTGTCCATTCTGATTTTTCTCGCCATTCTGATTTCCTTGGTTTTCCAAAGCCTGCTGTACAGCCTGAGCCATTGCTTGCCCTATCATCTCAGTAAGCTGAGCGGGGTCAATATGAAAAGGATCACGTCTAGGAGGCATCTACAATATAAGATAGCGAGCGAATGAAGATTACGAGAATAAATATGATGAAGCAGTTATAAACAAATTTCAAAATGATGAAGCAGAATTAAATGATAAGGAGCATAATGAAACAAAATTAAATGGAACACCCATCCTATCGTCTACCCAAACTCACAAGTCAACTTAAGTAGGTTTACTACAAGAAAGAACCTAAGCTCTGATGCTATCTCTGTAACACCCCCTTCTTTAAATAGAAGGGAGATATTTCTTAAAATCCAAAAACCTGCAAACAGAGCACTAATATATTTCTAAACAATAATTAAACAGTCCGAAATCTCCAAAATAATATTAAATCTCCAAAGAGTCTAAACCAATAATATAAATGTTGAAATCTATAAATAAATAATTAAGTCTAGATACTGATAAAGTCCGAAATCCTAATCAATAAATGGGGTAGCTCTCCATCAGATAGTCCCAGATCCCTCTAAGCACCCGCCAGAAAAAGAATACGGCATGAGCCAAATGCCCAGTACGGATTTTGATTACAGTTTATAAATCAAGAGATCAGAAATAAATAATCAGCAATTTATAATAAAACGACAATTTTAAAAATAAGTAAGGCTGAAATAACGAGGGGTTAGGATATTTCATACCGAGATCAGAACAGATACAAATATACACATCATAAGGTACCTAATGTGTGCAACAGAATGGATAACGTGTACGGTATATACAACGTCACCATAAATCAAATCACAAATCATACGCTGGGTGCACCCACGTATCCTGAACAAATATCAAATACGCAAAAGCTCCTCCCAAGAGCTAAAAGAAGGATACACCGTGACCAATCACACTGTCACTGAAGTGTCATGTCACTGGTGCCGCAATGACATGGCTGTAGTACCCCTACAGCTGGTTAACTCGGTATACCCTAAATCACTAAGGGTTCAAAAAAAATTATTCTCGAAAATTTAACATCACCTGATACGAGTAATTCAGATTTCCAAAATAGAGGGTGTCATAAATAATATTTCAAAACAGAAGTAAACAAATATTTATAATTTTGCAAATCCATTTTAAAACAATTTTCGGAAGTCAAGGAGGTTAAAAGAATTTTTATCGGAACAAACAGAAGGTAGAACAAAACGAATCAAATATATATAATATCTAAGAGAAGTAGCGCAGAATAAAAGGGGACAGAATTCGTACCTCGAATATCGTAACTAAAATAATAACGAAATCTGTAGTTGAGTCGCTAAATTCCCGGCAAGCGATCTAAATACAAAATTATAATTTATAATTAATATTTGTTGATTCTTAAATTAGTTAGTAATTTATTCAAAAATAATATTTATATTAATCTAAAATTATACGACTCTAAGGATCGACTGTAGTACTGATTCTGGCACTACAAGACACTACAACCACACACATCAGAACCATATCCTCTCGTATAAAAACACAACAGATGCACCAAACTATCAACTGGGCCTACTGATTAATCAATTAAACTAACATGATGTTGGCACCTAGTCATGCAACAATCAATTAATATAATTTACCACTTTAATCATTACAAATATAATAATTAATTATAAAACTAAGAAATATATATACTATTAATATTATTAGCAGCAGATTAACAACTAATTAAACTTAAGATATTAGCCTCAACCATTAGAAAACAATTATTTTGACATCTCTGCGTAAATACATTCTACTTGCTAGATTAATAAGATTATAATGTGACTTGCACTAATATGATATGATCCTATGTAATTTCAATATTTTGACATACCATAATTAACTAACATGAACTTACCACATAATTACTTGATGGCTTGCTAACAAATAATTAAATAGTAAACAATAAATTTGAGATTCAAGCAACTATAATAGTTAGCTAATAACACATGTATGCAATCACCTGGTCGAACACTTGGAAGCCTAACTCGTGTATTACCTTATCAAATTGACGACTCTGTTTTCTCCTTTTTCTTCGAATTCCTCTTCCTAGTCCTGCTCTAGGGTTTCGTTATTATTTGTCCCCAGACTGGCTAGATATGTGCTTATATAGATGCTCTAAGTATTTTATTATTTTTAGAATTAGAATTTAATAATCAATTACAAATTCTATTTCTCTTCTAATTAGAAAATATAATAAATCACTTATTTAAATTTAACCCATATCTTATTATTATTATTATTATTATTATTATTATTATTATTATTATTATTATTATTATTATTATTATTATTAAATTTCATGTATATTACATCATGACTCAAAATACCACAAAATGTATATTTTTATAACTGATCATCATCTATAATTTAATTAAAATATTGATAAATATAATTAAAATATAAATAATATTAATATGAAGCATATTATTAAAAACTAGTGGTGTTTAAAAGATTCGCCACATCTTACAAGCTAGTTTTGTTAAGAAGATGAATAAGTTTTTGAAAAAAGATAATTTTTTTATCATTCTTTCTTATCAAAGAACTCAAAAACAAAAAACCAATAATTTTGTAAATAATAGTTTCATAACTATACCAAACTTCGTAACTACATATATAAACGCTCCAAGAGACAAGAACAACAAAATGAGGCTGCAAGTGGAATATAATAGAAAGTTAAATTGGTTACTCGTGCTTTGGATGAGTAGTATGTACATTTAGTATATGCAGCACGAAGGCGTTAGACTATTCTAAAACGTCCCTACTCGAATTAGGAGGTGATTTAGAAGTATTTAAAAAGCGGTTAAAATCGGGTTAAGCGGTATATGCTAATTTTTTAAAATATCATGACCATTCCTATAAGGTACTGTAAGAAGTAATAAGTGTTAAGAAACAAGGATCTCAAAACTAGGCAGTAGGGGGGTAATGACAAGTTGAAAAACTTTTGGACTGTAATCGAAACTTGAAACCTAAAATATAAACAAACTGTATAAATATAACTATGCAAGATCACATAGATATTTTTACATAATTTACTTTATATAAAATAAAAAAATTGTGTTACAGCTTTTAAGAAAAAAATGGTGTTTTTCTTGGTATCTTCTGAAGAACAAGTTCTCGAGTTTGGCTTATAGTATAACATCCAAGCACGCAATCGAATGCGTGCCGGGACCCAAAAACCCACCACAGGTTGGTCCGAAAATGCTAGCGATTTGGTACATAATAGTTATCGACTTGTACCTATAATGGTCTCAAACACTCTTATTCTTATCGATGTGGGATGTTACATATAGAGAGAGAAAATATATTATAATTTGAATCTCATATTTGTTACCCAGCTAAAGATGGGATATGCACTCTATATATATAAAAAAAGTATTATAAGTTGTGCACACCTATTTATAACAAGCTGTCCTATCATGTAAGACGACAAGTTGCAGCTTTTTAAGGACCACTCTCTTCTTTCATACACTTATCTTCTTTTGTTGTGTGTTTGTTCTTGTCTTTCTCTCCAAGTTTAATTGTAGGTTTGACACATTTCTATGGACCACCTTCATGTATAATTTGTTATAGTGATTTGTTTCTTCATTTTCGGTAATTTGTACCTTCATTTATCTTATTGTAAAAGGTTGAGTAAAGATATCATGAACTCTATTTTGCTTGACTATCCCATACAGTTTACTTTGGAATTCTTGATATAGCATAACTCTAAACTTCACGATATGGCATCTTTCTTCACTCCTCGGTGTAGCATAGAATTATACTTCTTGATTTGGAACGAGTTTGTACTTCTCGACATAAAAAATATTTAAACTTTACGAGACGACTGTAAATTGAACTTCACTATACGACTTTGATAGACTTCACGATATAGCTCTTCTAGACTTCATGATATTGGACTTAGAAAGATCACTGTAACTTATTGACTTCAAAAGTTTTCTTCCTTCAATTTGATGCTTGAACAATATTCATTGAAATTATTCCAAATTAATTTATTTTATATATATTATATACAGAACTGTTGTATAGAAATCCCTAAGCCCTTATAAAATTATGAGCTATTTAGGAGGCAAACACGACATGTACAAACCTACTAGTAGTCTAAATGGTTGAGTTCATGTGGCCATATAAAGTCACATTATCACTTGAATAGGTTTTTTATGATGGTATGAACATGTCATGTGCCTCAATAACTAATTGTTGATTAGGTTATCATATAGATTATTATTTTGACCATTTTCTTCTGTTAAAGTGAGAACTGTATAAACTTCAGTGAACTTCATGTTTTCCAATATGTCAAATTAAAGATGCCGTATATTACTTTTGTCATATGAAACCATGATAATTTCCCTCATAAAGACATCATTCATTTTCCTTGGAAGTAGTGTAAAGTAGTTCACTCTCTTTTTTATCAGTTTGAGGCTTGATTGATGATTTCCCTTTGCCTTTTCTTTCAGGTTTTCAGAAACTGTAGGAAAGTATTATCATGATTTTCATTAGCGATTGCTACTTCCTGAAGTTTGGTCTAAGTTATAAGTTGTACAGTCACTAATTTCCCATCTGTCTTTGGTGCTACTTGACCGATTGGTTTTTGATTCAACATCATAGTACCTAAATGAAGCATTAATTGTATAATCATTGACTTTCCTTCAGCATCCTTAATGGAAACCTCAGGTAGCTTGATTAGTTTCACTGCATCTCCTGTGATATTTAGTTTTCCACTCTCTCCCTTCTTTCATACTACTGCTGCTTCCCCTCCAATCACTTCTCTTCCATTTCCTCTCAATCCTTGCATCTATTTTTCTTTCACTCTTTTTCTCTACTACTTCCACTAGTCTTGATGCTTCCACTACCCATTCTCCCCCATAGGCTTGTTAGTGATTTTTATAACAGGTTCTCAGATATATTGAGATGCTTCATTACCTGAGAGAGCATCTGTTGTTGACTCAATAGTACATCATTGTTAGTGGTGGCTGACACACCTACCCTTTCATAAATCACTTTCAACCTTTCCTTTAAATCATTATTTTCAAGTTTTAGATCAGTCACAGTGGTTTTTAGAGATTTTATATTCCCATGGAGCTTGTTGGAGGAGTTTGCAGAAATAGAGAGTTACTTGAGTGCAACAACTTGAACTTCAGACATTTGATAATGAGGTACTTCGGTTGGAAGTATATTATCATAATAATTTTTCCAGTGTACCTTAAATTTGGCATTTACACTTATGGCTTGTTCAATGAGCTTGGAAAGAGCTTCTCTATACTGTGTGTAATGTGTGTTCATGTTTTCTAGGGTAACGTTCAAAGTCTTAATTCTTCTTTTAATTTTATTCCCTTCATTCACAATATGAGTCATCTTTGGTAGATACTCCTATAAATGTTACTCAACTATTCTGATAGGATCAGTATTATTGTTCTTCATATCTCTCAGCTCTACCTCAACTCCTCTCCCTAAAAGATTTCGACATTTTGAGTTGAGGTTTGTTGAGTCATTTAATGACTCATAGAGTTCAATGGGTGATAGTTCGCTGGCACTTGAACCAAGAGTCATTAAATACTCTTATTTAATCTTATATATGGTTTCCTTCATTTTTAGATGTCAGCATTCAACCAATCATCCACATTGCCTTTTTGTCAGCTTCATCTACTATCTTTTCATATTGAATTTTTATATCCTACTTGTTAGGGATTGAAGGCACAAAACGGAACGGAAAAAAAAAATTGATTCCCTACCGCATGATCTATGTATAATGACTGGATAATTAATGGAGAATAGGATCATGTACCTTAATAAAGCTTTTCGTATGATAGTAATGGAAGTTCTGATCTTGATGAATCACAACAAGCCTCCTTGCAAATATCTGCTCTCCAAAGATATCCACACAAACATCGATCGTCCAAGGATCACCGAAGCTGGTACTAGCCGAATAGATTGCCTCTTCCTCTCTCACTCTCTTTATCTCTAGCCTCTCTAAAATATAGAGATTCTAGGGTTTTTTTGAAAAATGAAATATGACAAGTAACCCTAAAAATATACATCTTAATGTATATATAATCTTAATGTATATATAGGGGAGAGAGATTAAGGCCAAATGGGCTTCTGAAAACTACCCATTCTGATATCGGGATTTTATTACTATTAAATTCTAATTCTAATATATGTATAACTAATCAAGTCTCACTTAATTAATTTAATAATTAAATTTGAATTAATAATAATAAAAATATTTAAATTCATAATTTAAATAACACTCCGTTTTAAACGTTCTTTGTGTGTGATCCTTTAGGTTATTATTACATTGGGAATAATTTTATTTTCTAATAATAAAAATTATAAATAATGAGTGGCATCTAGTAATACATCATTGCTCCCCAAGTAATAATAATTGGTGATTCATTTAAACCTTTCGCGAATAATGTACAATGTAATATAATCCATTTAGCCTTATATTATACATCAAACTCGAGGCATGCAATGTGTCAACCTCTGTTAACGTTTAATCCTTGTTTCCTTGATCAATGAGTAAACTATTAATCAAATCAGTATTTGAGCACGGCCATGCATTTTATAGTCTTACCTAATCAAGAGGCCATTAATATCACTCCTTAATATAGGAGGGCTAAATCCCATATAGAACATTGTTAGATATATTTGATAATGTCATGACTAATATGATTTATGTTTAGTTTTCAGATCTTACTTAAATAGGATAAATCAGTACTTAACTGAAATCAGCACTTATATTGAAGTCAGAACTTAAGTCATCAGTACTTAAGGTTCAGGAGATATTTATCAGAAGATAATATCAGGACTTAAAGGAAACGTTCAGATAAGGAAGGCGGCTGATTGAAAGGAAAAGAAGATCAAGACAAACGTAAGAAGAGATATGCATGAAGAAGGAATTCTATGAAGAATGAAATACTTGGAAGAAAAGATATCTGATTGATATATTTTAGGAAGCAAAATTATATTCAATATCAATTAGCGATTATCTTGTAACTGTGTAGTATATAAACACAGATATAGGGTTTACACTATAAGTGTTATCATTATCGAGAATATTATTCATTGTAACCCTAGAAGCTCTCGTGATATTTGTTCATCACTGAGAGAGGACAGTTCCATATTGTAACAGATTTATTGCTTTGAATAAAGTCTATTTTCTGTTACTTGTGTTATTAGAATTCGATTTGATTATGATATACACTGTATTCAACCCCCTTCTATAGTGTGTGTGACCTAACAAGTGGTATCAGAGCCTATCTTTTAACACATAAACAGTTTAAGATCCAAAAACAATCATGCCTGAAGTAGAAACTCTAACCAAGCCCACCAAAACTGAAGAACCACCAAAGACACAAATCCATAGTCGATATGAGACTATTAGAGTTCCCATATTGAAACCGTCTGAATATCCCATATGGAAGGTGAGGATGACTATGTTTCTGGAAGCTACAGATCCTGAATATCTTGACAAAATCAAGGAAGGACCTCACAATCTAACAAAGCTCGATGTTGCAGTTGCAGGTGAAGCAGCAAAGTTTGTACCAAAGGAGAAGAGTGATTACACTGCTGAAGATATTGCTTCAATTGCTAAGGATGTGAAGGTACGACACTTGCTGCATAGTGCCGTTGATAATGTAATGTCAAACAGGGTAATTAACTGCAAGACTGCAAAGGAGATATGGGATGCCTTGGAAACAAGATGCCAGGGAACTGATTCGATTAAGAAGAACATGAAGACAATACTCACTTAAGAGTATGAACACTTTGACTCAAAGCCAAATGAGTCATTGACTGATTTATATGACAGATTTGTCAAACTCTTGAATGATTTGTCACTGGTTGATAAGGAGTATGATATTGAAGATTCAAACCTTAAATTCCTGTTAGCTCTTCCTGAAAGCTGGGATTTGAAGGCAACAACTATAAGAGACAACTATAATCTTGATGAAACGACTCTTAATGAAATTTATGGGATGCTGAAGACTCATGAACTTGAGATGGAATAAAGAAGCAAGAGGAATGGAGGAAAGTCAAGGAAAGTTGCTCTTAAGGCTGAAGAAGAATCTCCCAAGGCAACAACCTCAAGGAAAGGCAAAGGAAAAGCGCTCATCACAAAGTCTGATTCTAAGTCATCAAGTTTTGATAGTGAAGATGACTCGGAAACTGAAAGCTTGCCTGAGACGGATGCTGATGAAGAGATGATGAAGCTGTGTGCTCTTATGGTAAAAGGAATCACAAAGATTGCATATAGGAAGTTTAGGAAGGGAAAGAAGTTTTCCAGGAAAGGTGCAAGTTCTGATAAGAAGAATTTCAGAAAATCTGAAGGTAAAGGAGGGAAGTCTGACAGAGGAGATTACACAAATATCAAATGCTACAATTTTGGTGAGAAAGGCCACATATCTCCTGGTTGCAAGAAAGTGAAGAGTGACAAAGGCAAGGCTCTTGTCACAAAGAAGAAAAGATGGATATACACTTCAGATTCTGAAAGTGAGGAGAACTATGCCTTGATGGCAAATACTGATATGGCAAATGCTGATAGCAGTCCTGAAGCTGCTGAGTTAAAGGTACCTCAAACTACTTATGCCTTTCATACTGATGATATTAATGAGTTGAGAAGATATCTTAAAACCATGTTCATTAGCTATAGAGATCAAACTTTAACATGTGAAAGATTAACTTCTGAAAATCTTGCTTGTAAAAAGAGGAATGATTATTTAGAAAAAGAGTTAGTCATGTTCCATCAAACTCAGAAAGATAGAGATGATGCTTTCTATGTTAGGGATGAAGTACTTAAAATGAATGAATCTCTAAAAGCTGAGTTAGAAAAGGAAAGAGAGATTATCAGGACTTCGACTAACTCTGGCAGAACAACTCAGAATTTGTTAAGTAGTGAAAACTGGAAAGAGGGCTTAGGTTATGGAGATGATAAGAATGATAAAGGAACTGTAGATATTAAGCCTATAATCGTTAAACAAAAGCCAAAGTTAAAACCTGTTAAGTTTGTAGCTGTAAAGACTGATACTGAGAAATCAGAAGTTAAAAAGGAATTAACTTCTGATAAACTAAAACAGGAAAAGACAATTGAAGTAAACGTAGGCTTAATGACTAAGAAGCAGCTCAAGCATAAGCTGAAAGATGTTAAGAATGCAAACAAGGTAAAATCACCTAGGAAAAATAGGAATGGAAAGGAAGGTGTGAATAAAAGCAATGATTATAAGCCTGTTCCTGATGCTCCTAGAAAAACATGTCATAACTGTGGAAGTTCTAACCATCTGGCTTCTTTTTGCAGGAAGAATAAGAACATAAACTCCTTACCTTCAAAGTCATGAGTTAAGAGTCAGCCTGTTAGATATAAGTCACAAAATCCTTGTTTTCATTGTGGTAGTTTATTGCATTCCATTTATACTTGTAAGGAATATCATAGTTTGTACTATGATTATTATTAAATAAAACCTTCTTTAAAGAAAGTTAGCATTGTTCCTTCTAGTGTAAGTTCTGATTCAAAGTCTGATAGTGTAAATTCTGATAAGAAAAATGTTAACATAAACTCTGATGCTAAAACCGCTACAAATGTTAACAAACCTAATAAGGCCAAAGGATCCAAGCAAGTCTAGGTCCTTAAAACTAATCATTAGTGGTCTTTGTGATTGCAGGGCAACAGGAAAAACATCCTAGTTATGGACAGTGGATGTTCAGGACATATGACTGGAAATAAAGCCCTGCTATCAGACTTTGTGGAGAAGGCTAGCCCAAGTGTTTCTTATGGAGATGGCAACATTGGAAAAACATTGGGATATGGCAATATCAATCTTGGGAATGTCATCATTAAAGAAGTAGCTCTAGTCTCAGGACTTAAACACAATCTGCTAAGAGCTAGTCAAATATATGACAGAGGTTATTATGTGGATTTCTTTGAAGAACATTATGAAGTTGTGAGTAAATCTAAAGGTAAAGTTGTTCTGAAAGGATACAGACGTGGTAACATTTATGAAGCCAAGCTTTCAACAAGTACTGATGGTTCTGTCTGATGAGTAGAGCATCAGTTGAAGAAAGCTGGAACTGGCACAAGAAACTCTCTCATTTAAATTTCAACAATATAAATGAATTAGTCAAGAAAGATCTTGTGAGAGGACTGCCAAAGTCAGTATTTGCTCCTGATGGCCTTTGTGATTCATGTCAGAAGGCTAAACAAAGAAAATCTTCTTTCAAGAGCAAGACTGAATCATCAATTCTTGAGCCTTATCACCTATTACATGTTGATCTATTTGGTCCAGTAAATGTCATGTCTATTGCAAAGAAGAAATATGCTATGGTCATAGTGGATGAGATCACCAGATACACATGGGTGTATTTCTTGCACATTAAAAGTGAAACTCCATCTATCTTGATTGATCATATCAAGCAACTGGATAAATTGGACCAAGATTCTGTAAAGAAAATAAGAAGTGATAATGGCACTGAATTCAAGAATATGATAATGGAAGAGTTCTGCAAAAACCATGGAATCAAGTAGGAATTTTCTGCTCCTGGAACTCCACATCAAAATGGAGTTGTTGAAAGAAAGAATAGAACTCTTATTGAAGCTGCACGTACAATGCTTGATGAAGCAAAGCTACCAACCTATTTTTGGGCTGAAGCTGTGCAGAATGCTTGTTTTACTCAGAATGCAACACTCATTAACAAGCATAGAAAGACACCATATGAGATGGTGAAGAAAAAGAAGCCAAATCTGAAGTATTTTCATGTATTTGGATGCAAGTGTTTTGTTCTGAAGACTCATCCTGAACAACTATCCAAATTTGACTTAAAAGCTGATGAAGGAATTTTTGTTGGATATCCACTTTCCACAAAAGCCTTGAGAGTCTACAATTTAAGAACAAGGGTTATCATGGAATCTATTAATGTCTCCTTTGATGATAAGAAGATTACTGGACTTGAAGATTTCAATGATCATGATCAGCTGAGATTCGAAAATGAAGACTTAAATTCTGATACTGAAAATCCTGACAGTCTAAATCCTGATAATGCAAACTCTGATGGGTTAAACTCTGATACTATTGAAACTGTGGTAACTATGTCAAAGGAAGATGCACCTGTGCAGGGGGAGCATACTGAAGATATAATCACATCCCAAGAAGCATCTGAACATACAACTGGCTCTTCAAGTTCTGATTCATCAAGTTCTGATAAGCCAAGTTCTGATAATTCTGAAAACTTAAATTCTGAAGAATCCAACTCAGAGAGCATAGTTTCAGGGGGAGCATCAAAAAATGTTGATGAAGATAGCATGGATTATGGGGGAGCATCCAGTTCTAGAGAAAACCTTCCATCTGCAAGGAAGTGGACTAAATCACATACACCTGGCTTAATTATTGGAAATCCTGATGTAGGTGTCAAAACTAGAACAGCTACTTCAAGTGAATGTCTTTACAATTCTTTTCTTTCTCAGACTGAACCAAAGAAAGTGGAAGAATCTTTTCAAGATGCTGATTGGGTGCAAGCAATGCAGGAAGAGTTAAATGAATTTGAAAGAAACAAAGTCTGGACCCTAGTGCCAAGACCAAAGAACATATCTGTTGTTGGTACAAAGTGGGTGTTCAGAAACAAAACTGATAGTGATGGCATAATTACAAGGAATAAAGCAAGGTTGGTTGCAAAAGGATATTCTCAACATGAGGGAATTGATTATGATGAAACAGTTGCACCAGTTGCTAGATTGGAAGCCATAAGGATATTTTTGGCTTATGCTGCTCACAAAAAGTTTACTGTCTTTCAAATGGATGTGAAAAGTGTTTTTCTCAATGGAGAATTGGAGGAGGAAGTATATGTGGAACAACCTCCATGCTTTGTAGATCCCAAATATCCAGATCATGTCTACAAGCTTGATAAAGCACTTTATGGCCTTAAGCAAGCTCCAAGAGCATGGTATGAGACTTTAGCTCAGTTTCTTCTGGAAAGTGGATTTAACAGAGGAACTATAGACAAAACATTGTTCTATCTCAATCATGGAAATGACTTACTTCTGGTTCAGATATATGTTGATGATATCATTTTTGGTTCTACAAATGACAGACTCTGCAAGAAGTTTGCCAAACTGATGCAGTCAAGATATCAAATGAGTATGATGGGGGAACTTAGCTATTTTCTGGGCTTTCAAGTCAAGCAGAATGAAGAAGGCACTTTTATTTGTCAAACCAAGTACACCAGCAATTTGCTAAAGAAATTTGGAATGCAAGATTGTTCAAGTGCATCCACTCCCATGACCACTGCAACAAAACTGGATAAGGATACTGGTAAATCAGTAGATATTACTGATTACGGAGGTATGATTGGCTCTCTACTCTATCTAACTGCTAGTAGACCTGATATCATGTATGCTACCTGTCTTTGTGCAAGACTTCAAGCAGATCCAAGAGAACCTCACTTAATAGCTGTGAAAAGAATTTTCAAGTATCTTAAATGAACAGCTGATCTGGGATTATGGTATCCTAGAGAATCAGATTTTAAACTAATAGGTTACTCAGATGCAGATTTTGCAGGTTGCAAAATTGACAGGAAAAACACAAGTGGAAGCTGCCAATTTCTTGGAGGCAGATTGGTTTCTTGGTTTAGCAAGAAACAAAAGTCAATTTCCATATCAACTACAGAAGCAGAATACATTGCTGCAGGAAGTTGCTGTGCACAGATTCTTTGGATGAAGAATCAGTTACTGGATTATAGGTTAACATATTTTAAAATCCCAATTTACTGTGATAATCAAAGTGCTATTGCTATGACAGGTAATCCAGTTCAATATTTAATGACAAAGCACATCAACATTAGGTACCACTTCATAAGGGAACATGTTGATAAGGGTACAGTGGAATTGCACTTTGTTCCAACAGATCAACAACTAGCAGATATCTTCACAAAACCACTATGTGAAGCTACTTTTACAAGATTGGTAAATAAACTTGGAATGGTTTCAGGTTCTTTCTCTAAATCTGCTTAGCTTTTGTTCTGCTGCATCAGACTTTATGATCAGTATTTACAGATATTACTATCTTTGTGTATTTTGTGCTTAATTGAAAATTGCTCAAGTACTGATTGTTGTCTGATGTGAATTTCTAAACTCTGATAGTGATATGACTGTTTATGTGACCTAACAAGTGACTATTCAATCCTATGAGGATAACCGTGCTAAATGCTAACCTAGTAGTCTTAATATACTAGAGATCCTATGTTAGAAGTAATTATTTATGTGGAAATCTATAGACACAAGCAAATTGTGATGTTGAGCTTAGTTACGTTTACTTTGTCTATCTTATTACTAAGTCAAAAACTAGAATAATGCTTCTCCTCTGTTAAGTTATGATGTTAATAAATCTGCTGAATGTGCTAAGTGCAGATAAACCTCACTTATCAAAAGAAAAAGGAAAAGAACAAGGAATAAAAATCAGGTACTCCTTTGAGATCTAGAGTAAAAAATATGGAAGAGACGACCCAAGTGCATTGCTGGTATTAAGTAATATGCATCAGAAAAGCAAAAATAATTATTTTTCTTGGTGACTTTTCACACTCTATGATTACTGGAGAAATACTCTGATAATCGCATAAATTCTGATGAGCAGTCGTGACTCACTTACACTGAGAAGCCACTGTAAAATGGAATTTCAAAAGATGCATAAAATAAGCACAAAACAGTTGAGGTGGACTCATGCATGAAATCATTCAATAGTAAACTTCAGAATACTGACAGATTTTACGCAAAATTCTTAGTTATGCCTTATTTCGAAGATGTACTGAAGTGAATCAGACTTTACTCCTTGTCTGATATTTAGCTTAATGCACACACTTACACTCCATATGAATGATGAAAATTACTGTGGTGATCAATGTTGTTTTAGATGAACAGTTTATGTGTCAGATTGCATTCATTATGAGGACAGGTTCTGATGAAAGTTCTGATGATTAAGTTCTGAAGAACCGAAATCAGAATTTGTGTGAAGAATTACAGAGATAGGCATTCACTTTTCGAGTTAAGAAATCATGCCCTGATGACTGTTAAGTTCTGATATAAGTCTAAGTTTTGATATTAAATCATGATCCTTTACTTGAATTATTTGTGGTTAAAATCTGAAACAGTCTTGTTTAAATTCAGAATATGTTTTGGTAAGATATTAACAGTCACTCCAATTTGGGATTAGTGGTACATTTCTGTGCACAGTTATAATTACTCATTTCTTGTGCGCATTAAACCCTACTTTACACTTCTAATGACTGTTTTTATTTTCCTCAATCTAGGGAGCCGAGGTAGAATTATTTCTACCTGTCAGTATTAAATTTTACTTGCGTCTCCTAACATTCCATTTCCTATATAAACCAACACTTCACTCCAGCCAGCACATCTCTAAATTCCACACAAACTCTCTCTCTCTCTCATTTACAACACAAATTCTAAAACTCATTTCTTCTTCACTCATCACAATCATAGTTAATTACAACTTAGCTCTTAACTATGATACTTTCTCTCTCACCATGAGCTGTCCAGAATGGCAGCAGGAATGGCATGTTACTGCCATTCCTGATGAGGTTTGGGACTCTGTTCCCCAAGAGGTTCTGACAGACCTCTTGTTCTTTTATATGGATTACCATCGCCATGTTGAGCGACCGGAAGAAGAACGGTTGGAAGCTCTTCGACAGCAGGAGCGAATCATACGACTTGCCGTTCTCTTTGTTGAGAGCAGGAAGAAGAAATAGTTTCTGCTCCTTGTTTCTCTTCACCATCAGCTTTGTCAGGCTTCTTAGCTTAGGACAATAGTTGTTGCTATTAGGAATAGTAGCTTAGGACACTCTTGTAATGTTGTGCTGTAATTTAAATTTCATGAATGTATTTTCTCAATATATTAATAGAATTTTCTATTTTTGCAAGATTTTGTCTCTGAGTTGTTTGAAATTCTGATACATTTTTAAATCCTGATTTATCCATATTCTGATGACCATTTTATTTCTGATACAAATCAAGTTCTGATTCTGACGTGGCAATACCTGTTTACTTGATTTATTTTTTTGGTCATTCTCTCACTTAGTGTATTTTTACAGAATATTGGGTTTGCAGTAAAAATGATTTAATAAGTGGGAATAGTTTAAATTTTAAATTAAAACTGAACTACCTAAATTAATGGGATAACTTGGTAAGTGGAATGGTTTTTCCTTGAAAAACTGCATGTGATAAGTAATGATTACTATTTTCCCGTGCCCATTAATTATTCTTTACTGCTGTATGTCTGACAGTTATCCAACGGTTATTTTTTCTACCGTGTATAAGTAAAGGAGAGAGAAGATTGTAAAATCTTTTATTTACTTTCACACTTTATCTCTCTTTTCTTTACTTCTATTCTCTCTCATCTCTTGACGTTTTTTTTTCATACATACATTTTGTAAAACACCTTACAGGCAAACTTTTTTCGTAATTTTTCTCATGGCACCTAAGGATTTGATTATAGATGGAGCCAAGTTTGTTCCCAACAACTATGCTGCAATTTTAAACCATGATGAAGCTCCTTCTGATTTGCACTTTGTGCAAGATCTTCTAGCTCACAGTGAGATTGGGTATGCATTAACCCAGCCTCAACTCATTTCCAGCCAACAAGTTCTGACGTTTTGGCGGACTGGGCATTTTGATAATGGTGGTGCTACTGGTACTCCAAGAATTATTTTCGAAGTAAATGAAGTTGAGCATGTGGTAACTCCTGGAGCAGTTCGTAAAGCTCTACACTTACCAGAAGGCTGCATTTTCTCAACACCGGAGGAACCCATTCTCCAGCAGCTCATGGCCAATTTGGGGTATGAGAAGAGTTTGGCCAAGCTTGGATAGTTGAAAAGAGCACATATCAGAAAGGAATGGAGCTTTTTCTTTGACTGCATCACTAAAGCATTCGGCAATAAGTGTTCCAACTTTAATGTCATTCCAATCATGAGTCAGCACATCGGGTATGCTATTATTCACCAAACTCATTTTGATTTTGCAAGTGTTGTGCTAGGCTTTATAGGGGATAGGATGACAGAGGATAGGAATGTCGTATACTTTGCTAGATTATGTCAGCTTATATATACTTTTTGCGGTGCTGATGAACCTCAACTAGCCAGTTCTTTATTTCCACCCTTTAAACTTGCAAAACGGGCTTTTAATGACTTGGTAAATACTGACCTTAAGAAAAAGGTGGTTAGACCCTTACAGATACCTCAGTCTGTAAAACAAATCTTGGTAAATGCTGATCCACTAACCTACAGATCTATTTATCCTGATGTACAACCTACCACCACATCCCAAACACCACAACAACCTTCAGAACATACCACACATACACCGCAACCTACTCAACCTTCTATCAGAACACATCTTAAATCTTCACAGATAGCTCAACCTTCATCATCAGCACATACCATGAAGCCTTCATCTTCCAAGCCTAAGAGGACAAAGACTGTCCCTCAGACATCACAGAAGAGAAGGAGGATTGTTCTGAGAGATGAGTTAGATAGTGAGGAACAGGTTCCTGCATCAGAACCTGTTGTTACAGAAGCTGAGAAGGTCCCTTCTCAGAAGGATCTAAGCTTCTCAAAAGGCTTAGAAGAATGTCTTATGCTGAAACTCCCAAGGAATCCACACATTCAAAGAAAAGAAAGAAACAGAGAGCTCATAGGCCAACTTCAGATGATGAGGAAGCAGCAGCTAAGGAAGGAGATCAGGAATCTTTGATCTCAAAAGAGCCAGAATTTGTTGAAGCTACTGCATCTCCATCTTTATTGTCACCAACTCATGAAGCTACTGCTACAGATAAAGCATCTACACCACCTGTGTCTCCTGTACATGAACCAGTATCTACTGCAGACCCAGGCATAAGTGCTGAAATTGATATTCACAACCTGGTTGTGCCTGAGGTTCTCTATTTAGAAGCTCCAACAGCTCAAATTAATCCATCAAAACACCACTTATTGATGCTAATGAATCTCTAGAATTGTCTACAACACCTTCTCTGCATCTAGACATTGAAGATCAAACTATAGGTGAGCATCAGAACATGGCTGTTGATCAGAACTTGGAAGCAAATCAGCACTTAGAGGATGATGTTGAAGCTTCAATTGCTTCTCATACTATTCTTTTAACAGAAGATGCTGATTCTGTAAGTTCTGATGCTGCAAATGTTGATCCTACTGGTGATACTGCTATAAATGAAGATGCTAATGTAGCTGGTCCATCAGGACATGCACCTCAACAAACTGTTCACAAAAGTGAGATAGTCAAGAAGTTTGTTACAAGGGCAGCACCGGTACCTTGGAGTGAAACTCCTAGAGGACAGGAGTGGACTAAGGAGTGGAACACAGTTACATTTGTTCCATCTGAAAAGATTCTTGCTGAGCACTTGACAAAAGCTGATGAGATGTTAATTAATGATGATTTCAATACACATCTTCGAGTCACTGCATTGAGTACTAGACATCTTCAAGGTCTACATTCAACAACTCATGCAGAGGTGCATAAAATTTAGGAAGATTTGCTCAAGCAAGAAATGACTAAGAAAATTGACAAGAAAACTTTCTTCCAACCTACCTTTGACAGAGTTGCTTACATTGAGAAGACCCAAGAGAAGCAACAGTCTCAGATTGATGAAATATTGAAAAATCAAGCTTCTCAGCAATCTCAACTCGATGAAATCCAATCCTCAGTGGAATTACTTGTTTCTCTTCTCTTACCTGTTGATGCCAAAAAGGGGGAGAAGGTAATTAAGTTCAAATGCAAAACTGTTAAGACACTGAAGGGGAAGGATGATGAAAAAGATGACCAGGGAAACTCTGGAATTGGTGGAGGTCATAGTCAAGGTAGAGGTCTTTCATCAAGAAGAGCTGAAGCTACAAGTCATAGAACAAGTTCTGATACTGGAAAAAGAATTACTTCTAGTACTAGTAAAAGAATAAGTTCTGATCAACTTTTAGATCTTGATGAAGAAATTTCAAAACAGTTATTTCTAAAGGAAAATCTAGGAATGGACTTTGAGAGTCTATTGGAAGAAGAAGCTAGACTTAAATCAGAAAAAGTTCACTCTAAATCTGAAGCTTCTGTTGGTAAAAACAAACTTCCAAAGGTCAAAGGCATTGTGATAAAAGAAAGGACAAATATTGAAGCAACCAAGGCCAAATCACAAATACAGATAGATCCAAGGTCAAAGGGCAAAGAAAAAGTAGGTGAACCTATAAAGGTTTATGTGCCTCCTGTGGATGAAGAAATTAATGTTGAAGATGCTGATCTGACTCTGACTTCAAGAAAGATTTCTAAGACAACCTCTGACATGGTTCAAGTTGTTCAGAGTCAAGATTTAGTTAGTTCTGATATTACAAAGAAGCAAGTAACCTCTGACATAGCTCAAGTTAACTTGATATCAGAAGATAAGGAAAAGGAAACCTCTGACATTGCTCATGTTAAACCTTCAAAGTTACTCCTACCAGGTTTCACCAAAGCCAAACAGACTCAACCTTTGAAGACTGCATCAAGTGGTTTTGAAGCAAGAGTGGTTACTGAAAAGGAAGCAAGAGATAAATCTGGATTGGGTAGTGCTGATGAAAGAAGAGTACAGAACACAACCAATGATCCAACTTCCTTAAGTGAACCAGGTATTGGAGTAACTCCTGAAAGATTGAATCAACTAGAATCTGTACAAATGGTTTACCATATCTACTTGAAAGAACACATCATGTTATACTTTATGACAAATGGTAGGGTTTATCATATAAGGGAAAATGCTATTCCACTGGAGTATTTTGAAGAACTGGAACATGTTTTATTTTTACTTCAAGTGAATGACAGAATAACAGAAAGTGCTGCAAACTATTTGAAGAATCAAATTCAGAGACAGAAAAGGCTTTATTCTGTAAAGTCTGACAGCACATATCTTCCAAAGTACAGAGATCACAAGGGTGATATTATTGAGATGAAGCCTAACTCTGCTAAGATTATAACTACCTTTCTGGGTTATAAGGCTATAGAATTCAATCTTGAGTCTGACAAGGCGTATTTGATCAAACTGGATCAAGATATAAGGAAAGCTAGAATTAATGATCTCGGAGCTGCTATCTTCCAAACTGGTGAAGATTCTGCAGAGCTTAAAGATGCTAAAAGGAGGATGATTGATGAACTCAGATATGCTGAGAGATTTTTGTTAAAGAACTATCTCAGAACAACTCCTGACATCAGAGAGACCAGAAAGTGAAGCCAAGTCAAGATCTACAACTGCTCAAATTCTGATATGAATACAGACTGAAGTTGTTATCAGTAGTTAAAGTTGGTAAAGCTTTAAGGACTGTAAGTTGTAGTTATCTAGCTAATTTCTCATGCATTTGTACTTAATATTTTTGACATCATCAAATATCTATTAAACTTGTATATTATGCTAATTTACAAGTTGGGGGAGATTGTTAGATATATTTGATAATTTCATGGCTAATATGATTTATGTTTAGTTTTCAGATCTTACTTAAACAGGATAAATTAGTACTTAACTGAAATCAGCACTTATAGTGAAGTCAGAACTTAAGTCATCAGTACTTAAGGTTCAGGAGATATTTATCAGAAGATAATATCAGGACTTAAAGGAAACGTTCAGATAAGGAAGACAGCTGATTGAAAGGAAAAGAAGATCAAGACAAACGTAAGAAGAGATATGTATGAAGAAGGAATTCTATGAAGAATGAAATACTTGGAAGAAAAGATATCTTATTGATATATTTTAGGAAGCAGAATTATATTCCATATCATTTAGCGATTATCTTATAACTGTGTAGTATATAAACACAGACATAGGGTTTACACTATAAGTGTTATCATTATCGAGAATATTATTCATTGTAACCCTAGCAGCTCTCGTGATATTTGTTCATCACTGAGAGAGGACAGTTCCATATTATAACAGAGTTTATTGCTTTGAATAATGTCTATTTTCAGTTACTTGTGTTATTAGAATTCGATTTGATTGTGATATACACTGTATTCAACCCCCTTCTACAGTGTGTGTGACCTAACAATCATTCATATTTCTACGATTCATAATATACCCAATGTCTACTTTTTTTATTACCCAATCAAGGATAACTTTTAATAGTATCAAAGTATATTAATTCTCGTATAGAAATATAATGACTTCAGGTCTAAGTACCAATACATCATTATCAGTGTGAGATTAACTTATGACACTATAAACATGTAGTATCTCACAACGGGTCAATCCAACACCATGTATCTAATACATGTGCATGAGTTTTGAATTTAGTATCACCATACCTATGATCAATAAGATGTGATCATCAGTCAATAAACACACTAGTCTCAATGTATTTATTATCGTCCCTTAACAATAATAATTGACTAGGGACCTTTAGTAAAATATCCATATTATTCTCATAATCTCATTTCTAAGTCACGTACTTAGAGATATAGATTTATATATCATATTCCAAGGACATTTATTAATCTAACATTTTATCACAGAAAATAAAGATTTAATAAATTACTAAAGTATAATCCATAGAATCATAATTAATAATCCAAATGTCTCATAATATAAACATAATAGGGTTTTCTCTAGGGCACACATACTAAAAATCTCCCACTTTCACTAGAGCCCATCACCCATGTATCTAATACCCATGGAACTAGTATGACCTTCGTGCTTTTGCTGCGATAAAGTTTCAGTCAGTGGGTCTGCAACATTATCATCAGTATGCACTTTACATCTATGTATATCTCCTCTTTCGTTAATCTCTCGAAGAAGGTGATATCTCCTAAGTATATGCTTTGCCCGAGAATGGGACCTTGGTTCTTTAGCCTACACGAAGGCTCCATTATTATCACATTAATGATCAACTGAATCTGTGATCGATGGAACCACACCAAGTCCCATTATGAATTTATGTATCCTAACAGCCTCCTTGGTTGCTTCACTAGTAGCAATATACTCAACTTCCATTGTATAATCAGCTACTGTCTCTTGCAGCTTACATCACCTCCATTAAGGAAAAACACAAAACCTGACTGAGATACTGAATTATCTCTCTCTGTCTGGAAGCTAGAATCGGTGTAACCCTTTACAACTAGCTTCTCATATCTTCCATACACCAAGAATGAATCTTTAGTCATCTTTAAGTTTTTAAAAATATTCTTGACAGTTGTCCAATGACCCTTAGCTGGATTAGACTGGTATCTGCTCGTCATTCTCAAGGCATGTGAAATATCAGGACAAGTACATATCATCGTATACATTATAGATCCACTTGCCGAAGCATATGAAAATTTGCTCCTACGGCCCTTATCATCTAATTATTTAGGGTAGTTATCTTTTGAGATCAATATCTAATGAGACATTGGGACATATCCTTTTTTACCTCTTGTATCCCAAAATGATGCAATACTTTGTCAATGTATGTACTCTGACTTAGGCTGATTAATTTAATTGATCTATCTCTATAGATCTTGGTCCCTAATATACATAAGTAGCATCGTTTAAGTCCTTCATCGAGAAACTATTTCTCAACCAAGTCTTAACAGCCTGTAGAGAAGGTATGTGATTCCCTATTAGTAATATATCATCTACATATAGTACTAGGAATATGGCTCCCGCTAACCTTCTTGTAAACACATGGTTCATCTTTGTTTTGAATAAAGCCAAATTCTTTGACTGTTTCATCAAAATGACGATTCCATCTCTTTGAGGCTTGCTTCAATCCATAAATAGATCGAAGCAACTTACAGACCATCTTATCAAACTTGGGATTGACAAAAGCCTCAGGTTGTATCATGTATACATCCTCTTCAAGGCTCCCATTTAAGAAAGCGGTTTTGACATCCATTTTCCAAATCTCATAGTCGTAGTAAGCAGCTATTTCTTGCAAAATCCTGATGGACTTAACCACAACAACTGGTAAAAAAGTCTCATCATAGTCTATACTATGAATTTGTTTGAAACCTTTTTCCACTAGTCGTGCCTTATAGTTCTGTTGTTAGGAATGTGTTATAGACTTGATGATATGCTACAAAAACACCTTAGTAGATTTGATTGAGTGTAATTGTAGCTTTCAACGAATAATGTACTCTATCATCCGTTGAAAAAGTAGCTTATATTTAAATAAGTTTTGGTAGCACATTCCTGCATATTGTAATGCCTTAGAGAACTAGAAGTTGTAGGACACTCTAAGTCATGTTGACTACTAGATTGATATGCAAAATAGGTTGGCTAATTGTAAATATTAGATTCCTTGTAATCTTGCATAAGTGAAATAGAGTTAACTGCTACGAAGATACTCTAAACGGATGTTCCATAAGGTTTCAACGGATGATCAACTAGAGTTTCAATGGATGATCAACCAGACTCTCAACGGATGATCCAACAAAGTCTCAACGGATGATCCAACAGAGTTTCAATGGATGATCAATTTCAAAAAGCAGTTAATAGTGACTTGATAGTCATATGGGTTGATTTTATGCAAATGAAATGTGGCAGCCTATTAACAGGTTTTAGAGAACAGAGAAGCATTTCTTCTTCCATGCTAACTTGAAGATATTCAAAATGCTGGATAGAGAAGTGGAGCAGCATGTAATTAGACTAATACACTTTTGTCTTATTAGTTTGTCTTTTTATCATGTAACTTGGTGATATATAAACCAAGACTAGCAAGTTGAAAATTAAGTAAGCAGGAACTGAGAAATAGAAAAATCTGTATCTATTAAGAATTTTTATGTTCTAAGTGTATCATACTAGTAAGCAGCTGTGTGCATTCTTGCATCACATAGTACTCATCAATATATATCTCTGGTGGGTTAGTTCAATCCACTAGAAAGTTTTTAATCCTTGTGTTTAATTACTTTATGTTTAAATACATCTATATTTCCATTCCGCACTTTTGCATATTCAAACACTGATATATTTATATTTATGAGAGGTTCTTAAAATCGAAAAGAAACAAAGAATTACATTCAACCCCCTTCTGTAATTCTAATTGTTAGATTTTTTGGGAATAACAATTGGTATCAGAGCAAGCTCTTGACATACTAAGAGTTTAAAGATCAAAGCAACTAACAAGATGATCAGGAAGGATGTTGGAGGAAAGATCTCGTTCTTGGATAAAGACAGCTATCACCATTGGAAGGTGAAAATGCACCTGCATCTTCTCTCTCAAGATGAAAGGTACATTGATTTCATTGAGAAAGGCCCTCATGTTCCTCAAAAAGCTTCTATAGATAGTGAAGGAGCTGTAGGTGATGAGAAATATTCCAAAGCCACAAGAAGAATGGACATATGAAAACATTGAGCAAGTACAAAAAGATAAGAAGGCTATGCACATTATGTTTAATGGTCTTGATGGAGATATATTTGATAATGTCATCAACTGCAAAACTGCTAAGGAAATTTGGGATACAATTCAAATCATATGTGATGGAACTGAGCAAGTGAGGGAAAATAAAATACAACTTCTAATCCAGCAATATGAGCACTTTCATTGTGAAGACATCGAATCTTTGAGTGACATATTTAGTAGATTTTAAAAACTACTAAATGCACTAAAGCTGCATGGAAGAGTCTATCAAACAAAAGATTCAAACCTGAAGTTTCTTAAATCCCTACCAAAAGAGTGGAAGCCTATGACTGTCACTCTCAGAAATTCTGATGATTACAAGGAATTTACTTTGGAGAGACTATATGGCATTCTAAAAACTTATGAGCTTGAGATGGAATAAGATGAGGAAATAGAGAATGGGAGGAAGAAGGGAGGATCTATAGCTTTGGTGGCTGAACTAGAGAGAGTTAAAGAGATGAAGGTTGAAGCTGTGGAATCTGCACCAAACTCCATCATTTTTTAAGGCAAAGGAAAAGGGCTAGTGGATGAGCATGAAGATCATATCAATCAAAATGAAATGAAAACATAGATGAACATCTAGCTTTCCTGTCAAAAAGGTTTTCCAAGCTCAAATTCAAAAAGAATTTTGGGGCAGCCAAGCCAAATAGAAACATGGTGGATAAATCCAAATTCAAATGTTTCAAATGTGGCTTGAGTGTCATTTTGCAAGTGAATGAAGAAAGCCTGATTCTGAAAGAAAGAAGTTTGAGCCGATGGATTACAAAATGAAATACTTTGAATTACTCAAACAAAAGGAAAGGGCTTTTTTGGCTCAAGACAATGACAGGGAAGCTGATGGGGTAGATGAATGTGAAGAAACAAACTATGTCAATCTAGTTCTAACGGCCAAATAAGATGAAACATAAGTCAGTTTATCAAGCAATTAGGTATCACTACTAATCTAGTACACCTTTCTAAAGATGAGTGTAATGATGCTATAAATGACATGTCTACAAAATTATATCACTTCCGTTTTACACTTAAATATCTCACTAAAGAAAACACAAAAATTAAAGAGAATCTTTTTTTTAAGTGAAAGAAATTCTGTGTTACAAACTCAATTTGTTGAGTTTGAGAAATTGAAAATAGAGTGTAGAATTGCTAAGGAAGAATTGAATGAATCTTTAAATAAAGAGGAAATATTAAGAAAGCGGCTTGAACGAGAGCAAGAGGTAATCAAGGCCTGTAAATCGTCAAGAGATGTCCAATGTCAAATTACTAAAGTTCAAGGCATAGAATTATTCTGTGAAGAAGCCTGGAAAAGAGCAAAGAAACTGGATCCTAGTTTGGTAGAAGGACTTTCAACGGATGTGGATTCAACGGATAATGAAGATTATCCGACGAATGATAAAAGGAATTATCCGTCGAAAGACAAGGAACTACATCCGTCGAATTAAAGAAAACCAATTAGCAAAGCTAAACTGTCCAAACTCAATGAAAAATATGGATCAGTTTCCAAGAACTTTGTTACAGGAGAATCAAGTCAAATCAAGGAGAACAAAAGAGTCAATGTGGGGCATCTGTCAATGAAACAACTAAATGACAAATTGGAGAAAATTGAGGTTAAGGCAGAATCTAAAAGGAAAAATAACAGGAATGGAAAAGTAGGAATTAAGAAACATAACAATTACACAACTGATAAATATGCACCTAGAAAAATCTGTGTTAAGTGTGGTAGTGTTAATCACTTGTCTGTTGATTGCAAATCTGCTATGCCTGCACCTATGTCTGCACCACCTTCATTTCCTAGCAGGCCCACAATGCCCATGAATGTTATGCCTGCACAAAATTTGAATGCATAATTTTCTAATATGCCATTTGCATAAAATCCTTACTATGCTGCTTTTAATATGCCTCAAATGCCATTTAGCATGCCATACTGGAATAACATGTTTACACATAATGTTCCATTTTATGTTAATCAACCTGTGCATGATAATTCTATAAATATGAATGGTTTTCAAAGCTCTACTCTAATGACCGAGGTTGAATCTCAATCACCTAAGTCAAATGAGGACAAGCCTAAGAAACCTAAGAAGAAGGCTAACAAGGCAGGACCCACAGGAACTTGGGTACAAAAATCAACTTGATTTGATTTTGATGTGTGCAGGGAAACAGAAAGAATCTTTGGTACTTGGATAGTGGTTGCTCAAGGAACATGACTGGAGATTCTACCCTGCTCACTGAGTACAAGGAGAGAGCTGGCCCAAGTATCACTTTTTGAGATGACAACAAATGGTATACTGTGGGATATGGCTTGAATTGTAAAGACAATGTCATCATTGAAGAAGTTACTCTAGTGGATGGACTCAAGCATAATCTTTTGAGTGTCAGCCAACTTTATGATAAGGGCAACTCAGTAACATTCAATTCAGAAGCCTTTGTTACAGAAAAAAAGTACAACAAAATGGTTCTCACTGGAGTGAGAAAAGGAAATATGTATCTAGCTTAATTCAACTCATCAAGTGCAAATTATGTTACTTGTCTTTTCAGCAAAGCAAGTCAAGATCAAAGTTGGCTATGGCACAAGAAACTATCCCATCTGAACTTCAAGACCATGAATGAATTAGTCGGGAAAGATCTTATGAGAGGCATTCCTCAAGTTGAGTTCTCAAAGGATGTACTTGTTCAATGATTATGTTTCAGTCCATCCAATAAAGGGAAGCAAATCAAGGCATCATTCAAAAAGAAGCTTGAATCCACAATTGAAGAACCTCTACAACTATTGCACATGGACTTGTTTGAACCAGTCAATGTGTTATAAATCTCAAAGAAAAGATATTTCCTAGTGATTGTGGATGATTCTTCAAAGTTTACTTGGACATATTTTCTTAAATCTAAAGATGAAACTAGTCAAATCATTATCAATCATATAAGGCAAGTCAACAATCATCCTGATCTCAAAGTTAGAAGAATCAGGAGTGACAATGGAACTGAGTTCAAGAATTCTGTTATAAGGTTGTTTTGTGAAGAAAATGGAATCATGCATGAATTTTCAGCAGCTAGAGCGCCACAACAAAATATAGTGGTGTAAAGAAAGAACATATCTCTTATAGAAGCTGCAAGGACAATGTTAGAAGAATCAAAGATACCGACTTACTTTTGGGAAAAAGCTGTAAACACTGTATGCTACACTCAGAATATTTCTTTGGTCAATCAAGAAAAACACATGACTCCTTATCAATTGTTCAAGACTAGGAAGCCAACACTAAACTTTCTTCATGTCTTTGGCTGCAAATTCTATACTCTAAGGAATCAAACTAAGCAACATGGAAAGTTTGATGCCAAAGAAGATGAACGTATTTTTGTTGGGTATGCTGTTGAAAAAGTATACAGAGTCTACAATCTCAGAACCAACTGTTATGGATTAAAAATTAAGATATACAATTGTTATATTTATTACTAAGGAATGTGAGCTTTGAGGCTCGATTTGACTGCTCTTGTGTTTCGTGACTCAATCTGTGTTAACAAGATGCCTACGTACCTTGTTGATTGCCAAGGATCAAGTCAAAAAACGTAGTTCTGATTTGTGGGGTGAGGCCCCTTATATAGATGTTGGGAGTCCTTGAATTGGACTTGGTATAGGAGACTTGGTGGTCAAGTCTCTGAATTAGAATGGACTTTGGAGTCCTAGGAAGTAGGAAGTTGATTCCTTATCCCATGAGGTTCCTTGGAGGCCAATCTACAAGGATTTATATCCCCACTAGGGCTTATCTTAATAGCTGTTAATTAATTAATAATAAGGGTTTTGGGCCTTCTTTGTTCCATTAGGCCTGATCTGGTCCATCAGGCCTGATCAATGTGTTAACCTTTTGGGTCTGAATATCATACATCTTCTTATTGGGTCTTGCAGCCCAAATCATGTGTAATTAATACAACATTAACTACGTTTTCATGATTTATTTATTCCCTATCATTTGCCCCCCAACTTTTGGGAAACATTGACTAGGGTTCGCAGAAGTTAAGTTCATTCGTTCCCTTACAGGGTATCGTTTTTGCGTAAAGTGTGGAGTGACCTACAAATTTACAACGATTTTCTTTTATTCCTTTTATTCAGGAATTATCTTAATTATCAGGATTTTTTCCCTTAATTCTGGGATTTTTCCTTAATTTCCATGAATTTTTCCCTTAATTCTGGGATTTTTCCTTAATTTTCTGGATTTTTCCCTTAATTCTGGGATTTATCCTTAATTTTCAGGATTTTTCCCTTAATTCTGGGATTTATCCTTAATTTCTGGATTTTTCAGAATATAAAATCCTTTTTTTAGAAAACATTTTTTTTTCTTTTTCTCTTTCTCTCTTTTTTTATACATATTTCGACTAGGAATCCCATTCGACCAGGATCCTGGTCGAATTATCCTTCATTCAGCCCTGGTCGACAACATTTCGAGGAGGGCTCTTTCGATCAGGAATCTTGGTCGAATTTCGGCCAGGATTTTTTTTATATATATATATATTTATTTATTATTTTTTTTTTGATTTTTCGAGCAGAAATCTTCGACTAGGATTTTCGGTCAGAATACCTTATCTTGACCGATTTAGCCTTTCTTTTAAGCCGAGGTCGACAAACATTCAGGCAGGGTCCATTCGACCAGGATTTTACCTTGCTTTCTAGTCGACAGGGTCAAGAAAAAAGGTCAGAAATTATTCAGGCATTCTGGTCGAATGAAACAGTCATTTTAATATTCTTTTCTCCCCTTTCGACCAGGAATTTTTGGTCAGGATTCTTTTCTTGACCAAAATAGCTCCCTTTTTTAGCCCTGGTCGAAGGCTTTTCGACCTCAATTTATTCGACTAGGATTTTAATGCAAGTCTTGATCGAATTGGGTCAGGGTACCAACCTTTTATTTCTAATTTTCCTGGGCCTCTATCTTGGGCCATCCCCCTTTCTGATTTGGGCCTGGATTCTCTTGGGCCAACCCTTTAGTGGGTTTCAATCCTGGGCCCATTTCTTAAATCTGGGCTTTTCCTTTTGGGCCTTTGATTTTCAACTAATTGGGCCCTTTTCTGGGCTGGTTTTATTGGACAGGGCCTTGGCTCTGGGCCTTTTTAGCCCTAAACACTTGGATTTTTTCGAGATTTTTCTAGAATTGGGACTTATCTCTGAGCCCAAATTCCAGGTTCTTCTAAGGTTTTTCCGAATTCTTCCGGAATCTTCAAAAATTTAAATTTTTCACTTGATTTTTCCAGGAATTTCCTGGATAATTCCAGAACCTTCTCATTTTTTGGCCCAAATGGGCTTTTTAAGGCCCAAATTACCTCTTCTTTGGCTATATAAAGGTGGGATGAGAGTGTGATTTCCTCACACTTCTCATTTCACCTCTTCACTCAATCTACAATTCTCTCCCTCTCAACACTTCTCTTCCTTTAGTTTTCCGGCCACCCTTCCTTCCAAGGTTTCCAGGTTTTTCCAAGCTTTACTAATGGCTGACAAGAATTCTGAGAGGGCGGCCAAGATAGCCTCGGCTTCAAAACGAGGTAAGGATATCGAGATCCGTTCTTCATACATATCTTTGATCGATATGATTAACACTAGGGGGGATGAATATCCCTCCACTGCACATCTCGATTTTTTTAATCATTGTAATACTTGGCACAATATAGATTTCGATAAATTAAATGCACGTTATAACGTTCTTCCTCCTCTTCGATTAGTTCCAATTTCGGGTGGCGATTGTACTTGCCACTCGAAACCTGATACCCTTTTTATTTACACAGATGCCCTTAATGCTGGGCTTGGGTTTCCTTTTCATCCCTTCATTCCTCACCTTCTTGCTGATTTACAAATAAACCCATGTCAGCTTCCTCCAAACGCTTGGAGGAACATTTTATGTTTTATGGTTTCCTTCCTTAGGGAAGGTTTTCCCCTTTCTGTAGCTGTTTTTAGGAAGATTTTTCAGTGTTATAAAAGCTCTTCCAGTATTTGTGGTTGGGTCTATGTTAAGCAAAGACCCAAATGTAAGCATATCTTTAACAGCGCCTCCATTCCCGATAACAATCAAAATTGGAGGAATAGTTTCGTCGGGTACGTTGGGAGAATGGCGACTGGGGCATACTCTTCAGATCTTCCTTCGGGAAGGTTAGTAATGGTAGCCTCAAATCCATTCACTTAACTCCCGAGGAAAATATTATTTATAATGAGCTTACTCGGGATGACGGCACTACTACCAGCTGGACTCTCTTAGAGGAGTTCTCCCTCATTCATATGGGATTATCCTTTGTTTCTCAACAGGGTATTTTTCTTCCCTTCTCAATTTTATTTCATTTCATGCATTATTGACACCACTTATATTATTTTTATCTTGTTTTACAGCTGCTAAGGAGATCAACGAGGATAATGTGCCTCCCGTTGAAGAGACTGCTAGGATGAAGAAAGCTCAGCTCGCAGGCCTATACACTCGAGGAAAGGCCATGAAGCCTATCTTCTTACGGAAGCACAAGGAGCCCATGGGGGAGGCTTCAGCTGAGGGATCCGAAGCTCCTAGTGCTCCTATTACTGTTGCTACTCCTGCTGCTGCTGCTACAGGCGCCTTCCAGCCTCTCTGGGGATTCCGCCGAGGGGATACCATGGTGGGATCCACCAAGCATGCCTGGGATTGGTCCTACCATGGCGTGACTCCTAAAGATTTTGCTAACGTGGATGCCACCCCTGACCTAGAGAGGATAAAGCTCATGGGAGCTCAGTCTCTAGCTTCGGTATGACCTTTTCTTGAATTTATCTTTCTTATTTGTAGCACTCACTTGCCTTACATTTTGTTTATTGTTTCATTTCAGTCTAAAGCCTAATTTCAAGGCACTGTGAGGCAAGCCGAGTCATGGAAGCAGGCTTCTGACAAGGCCGAAAATGCCCTCAGGAGGCAGCAGAAGAAGTATGCTGCTCTAGAGAAGAAGTTCAAGCGCAAGGAGGAAGAACTCGGAGAATCTAACACCGAGCTGGTGGTGCTTCGAGCTGAGAAGGATAAGGCTATAGATAACTATTTGGACTCGGAGAAGTTTGCCCAGTCCATGAGGATAAGGGATGACTCAGTCTTCCCCGGGTTTTTTAGGACTGGTTGGGATACGGCCCTTGGGACCGTGAACGAGGCTTGTCCTGATATTAACCCGGCGGACTATGTCTGCCATGATGACGAGGCTTTGCTGCAAAGGTTTCGCACTCGAGTAGTTGTCTCAGATCACGTCCCTCAGGACCCGCTTCTTCCTCCTCCCGAGTCTTCTTCCAGGCCTGCTGAGGACGACAGTGCTTCCTCCTCCTCCGAGATGACAGAGACTTCTAGCGAGAGTGAAGGGGATGACGATATGGATGTCGAGGGCACCTCAGCTCCTTAGAGCTTTTCCAGCCCTGCATGGCTTGTTTACTTCATCTTATTTTCGAGACTTTATTTATCAAACTCTTGTAATATTTATTTGATCTATTTTATTTATCGGATTTTATGCTTGCATTTCACGCATTTAGTTTTACTTGCCTTGCCATAGAGATTCAAACATATTTCGAAAACTTTATGAATTTTCATAAATTATTTGGGGTTCATCCCTTACACGAGTCTTAATAAACCTCAAAATAAAACTAGAACATATAAATCCTAAGCAAGCAAAGTTTAAAGGTGCTTTTCAACCTTCTTGTCATCTTGACAAGTGAGAATCGTATCCAATCGTCTTACACATAGTAAACCCTCAGGTTTTGTGCATGCCAAGTTCTCAGGACTTCAAAACCATCCATAGTCTCCATCTTGTAGGTTCCTCTACCTTGAACACTCTTGATCTTGTATGGCCCTTCCCAATTTGGGGCAAGCTTCCCTTTTTGTCCTACACCAGAAGCTTCTACCTTCCTCAAGACTAAGTCACCATGTTTAAAGAACCTTTCTTTAACCCTTAGGTTGTAGTAAAATGAAGCCTTTTTCTGATATTCCACTATCTTCGCATGTGCCTCATCTCGTACTTCGTCAATTAGATCCAGGGCTAATCTTTGCCCTTCCTCATTTTCCTCAGCATTGAAAGCTTGAATCCTGGGAGAGGAATGTGATATCTCCACGGGAACAACTGCTTCTGCCACATATGCTAACATAAAGGGAGTTGCTCCTGTCGTGACTCTACAGGTAGTCCTATAGGCCCATAGTATTGGGAGTATCTCATCTACCCAATTATTCCTCGATTTCTCGATCCTCTTCTTTAGTCCATCCAGGATTATTCGATTCGCTACTTCTGCTTGTCCATTGGCTTGCGAGTGAGCCACAGAGGTGAACCGTAACTCTATTTCATTTTCTTCACAGTACTTCTGAAATTCCTCGTTGTTGAATTGTGTTCCATAGTGACTAGGATGCGGGGAATTCCATACCGGCACATTATATTTTCCCACAGGAATTGTGCAACCTGCTTAGTTGTGATTTTGGCCAAGGGTTTGGCTTCAATCCACTTAGTGAAATAATCAATGGCTATAATCAGGAACTTCCTTTGTGCCGTGGCCATGAGGAAAGGCCCTATAATATCCATTCCCCATATACAAAAGGGGATGGGCGAGTTGATAGAGGTCAACATCTCGAGGGGTTGTCTAACGACCGGTGCATGCTTCTGACAGCGGTCACACTTCTTCACATATTCTTTGGCATCAGCCATCATTTCTGGCCAGTAGAAGCCTAAATACATTATCTTATGAGCTAAGGCCCTGCCCCCCAAGTGTTGCCCACAAATACCTTCATGTACTTCTTCAAGAGCCAAGCATGCCTCATCGGGCCTGAGACACCTTAAGTAAGGAACCACGAAAGATCTTTTATAAAGAATCCCATCTATCAAAGAGTACCTTAGTGCTCGAACAACTAACTTTCGTGCTTCAGTAGCATCATCTGGCAACCAATCGGTTTGAATGTGGGCCTTAATGGGATCTATCCATGACGTCCCCATGCCTATAGGAGCTACAAGCTTAACATCGATGCTTCGTGTCTTCAAAACGCGGAAGTATACACTTCCTGAACTTTCTTCTATCTCAGATGAAGCAAACTTTGATAATGCATCTGCCTTAGCATTTTCCTCCCTTGGAATGTGCTCAACATGGCACTCATCGAATTGGGTCATCACAGCCCTTACTAGGCGGACATACTTAGCCATCGTATCTTCCCTTGCCTCAAACTCTCCCTTTACCTGGGATACAACCAACTTTGAATCTCCACGGACTTTTAAGTTCCTGACTCTAAGTGTCCCTGCTAGGCCGAGTCCAGCTATCAGAGCTTCATATTCTGCCTCATTGTTCGTGGTCGGGAAGTCTAACTTTATGGCATACTCAATCAAGAACCCATCAGGGCTTTGTAAAACCAAACCTCCTCCACTTGAGTTTGTTTTTGATGCTCCATCAAAATAGAGACCCAATATTCTTTCTCCATATCATCCTTTTCTTTTTCCCTCTTATCAACTTCCTTGTCTTGAGGTATGGTATCTTCCTGTCCCCCGACTTCTTGGTTGGGTATGGTACATTCCTCCACGAAGTCAGCTAATGCCTGGGCTTTTATTGCCTTTCATGGCTTATACTTGATATCGAATTTTCCCAGCTCTATTGCCCACTTGATCAACCTCCCACTAGCCTTGGGACTATGAATGATATTTCTCAAGGGCTGATTTGTTAGCACCTCAATTTGATGAGCCTGAAAGTAAGGACGTAACTTTTTTGAAGCCATCACCAAGGCCACAGCAAATTTCTCAATAGTTCAATAATTCAACTCAGCACCATGCAGAATTTTGCGGACATAGTATACGGGTTTCATGATTTTCAGTACCTCCTTGACCAATACAGCGCTCAAGGCACTCTCTGAAATGGCTAAGTACAAGTATAAAACTTCATTCAAAGCTAGCTTGGCTAACAACGGGGCCTGGGCCATATATTTCTTTAATTCCTCAAATGCATTCTAATTTTCCTCACTCCATACAAAGTCCTTAATGTTCTTTAGTGACTTAAAGAATGACAAGCACTTGTCTCCTGATTTGGAGATGAATCATCCCAGCGCAGCAACCCATCCTGTGAGCTTCTAAACATCCTTGATAGTTTTTGGTGGTTCCATGTCTAGGATTGCCTTTATTTTATCGGGGTTGGCCTCGATCCCTCTCTTGGAGACCATCGATCCCAAAAAATTTCCAGATCCTACTCCGAAAGCACACTTTGTAGGATTTAACATCATCTTGTGGTACCTCGGGACCTCAAAAGCTTCCCTCAAATGGGTTATATGATCAGTCTTTACTAGACTCTTGACTAACATGTCATCAACATAGACTTCCATACTCTTGCCAATAAGATCCTGAAAAATTTTATTTACCAACCTTTGATAGGTGGCTCCTGCATTCTTAAGACCAAATGCCATAACAAGATAATAATAAACACCAAAGTCAGTGATGAATGATACCTTTGGAATGTCATCCTTGTGCATCTTAATCTGATTGTATCCACTAAATCCATCCATGAAGCTCAGCATCTCATGCCCAACAGTGGCATCTATCAAAGTATCAATCCTTGGCAAAGGAAAACAGTCCTTAGGGCATGCATCATTTAGATCAGTGAAGTCTATACACATCCTCCATTTTCCATTGGCCTTCTTCACCATTATAGGGTTTGCTAACCATTCAAGAAACTGTATCTCCTCAATGAAACCGGCCTCTAAGAGCTTCTCAACCTCCTGTTTTATAGCTTCTTGCCTTTCTGGAGCAAAGTTTCTTTTCTTTTGCTTCACTATCTTCCGATTTGGGTCCACGTTTAACTTGTGAGTAATCAGTTCTAGGTCTATGCCTGGCATATCAGCTGCTGACCATGCAAACATATCACTATTTTCTTGCAAAAATCTCACCAACTTCCCTCTAAGGGGCTCCTTGAGTGTGGCTCCAATGAAAGTCATCCTCTCAGGATTCCCGGGGGCTAAAGAAACCGAAACCAAGTCTTCCACTGCCTTTCCTCTTTTCTCATCATTCTCTCGGATATCCATATCTTCAATAGGAGGAACCTGCCCCCCAATTCAATCTGCCCTCAAATAGGCTATATAACAGCTTCTAGCCATTTTTTGATCTCCTCTCTCTTCTCCAATCCCATTCTGGGTGGGAAACTTCATAACTGAATGGTAGGAAGAAGGGACTGCCTTGAAGGCATGTATCCCTGTTCTCCCCATGATAGCATTATAAGTTGAACTAGCCTTTACCACCACAAAGTCCAATATATGTGTTGCTTGCCTTGGTTCCTGACCTATGGTGGTTGGCAACTTGATTATCCCTTCCACGGGGCACTCTACTCCCGCAAATCCATATATCGGCATGTCGGTTGGGGTTAATTGGGAGTCATTATATCCAATCCTTAGAAATGCATCATGGAGAAAGATATCCACTGAAGCACCATTATCCACAAGGACTCTCTTGACCGGGCTATTTCCTATTATCGGTGTTATGACCAGCGGGTCGTCATGAGGAAATTTCACACCCTCTAGGTCAGAATCATCAAAAGCCAATGTTACTTCTGTCCTGGCCCTCTTCGGGGCTTCTCCAACAATATGCATAACCTCTCTAGTATATGCTTTCCTGGAGTTCCTGGATAATCCAGCAGTAGTTGGTCCTCCAAAAATTGTGTTTATCACAGGCACTCGAGGTCGCGGTCCTCCAAAAATTGTATTTATAACCGGTCCTCTAGGATGGGGATTCCGCCCCTAATCGTCTTGGTCCCTCCTACGATCTTCAAAGTTTCTCCTTCCATTATTACTCATGTCCCCTCCTTCTCCAGTGTATTTGTTCAATGTTCCTTTTCGAATGAGGAACTCAATTTCATCTTTCAGCTGCCTACACTCATTGGTGTCATGACCAACATCTTTGTGAAATCTACAATACTTGCTCTTATCTAGCTTGGTAGGATCAGCCTTCAAGGGCTTAGGCCAACGAATATCTTGATCTTTCTCGATTTCCATCAAGATCTGGCTTCTAGGAGCGTTCAGCTTAGCGTATTCAGTGAACTTTTGCCCGGGTCCTCCCTTCTTGGGGGTTGAATTAGGGTTTTGCTCAGTTCTAGGATATTTGTCCTTAGCGATATATTCCAGGTCAGTTTTCCGCTTCTTGCCTCCAGTGGGCTCATTACTCACTACGGTCTTCCTCATGCTCTCTTCCACCTTTATGTACTTCCCTGCCCTATCCTGGAGTTGCAACATGCTTTTAGGGGGGCATTTGGCCAAGGAAATCTTGAAAAACTCATCCCTAGTTCCTTGTTGCAGTGCTATCATTGCGACCTTGTCATCAAGGTCCGAGACTTTTAAAGCTTCCTTCGTAAAACGATTCAAGTAGTCTCTTAAGGATTCCTTCGCTCCCTGCACAACGGTCATGAGGGATGCTGAACTTTTCTCATGCACTCTCCCACTGATGAACTATTTAATGAAAGCCTGACTTAATTCTCTGAACGACCCAATAGAGTTTGGGGGCAAATGACCATACCACCTTTAAGCTATACCCGACAGGGTTTGAGGAAAGGCCCGACACTTAATAGCATCATTCATGGGTTGCAACAACAGTGCATTAGAGAATGTCCTAACATGATTAGCGGGATCTCCCGTGCCATCATAAGCTTTGATAGTTGGCATCTTGAACTTCCTTGAGATATGGGAATTCATTATTTCTTCAGTGAAGGGCGGAGTAGGATCATCAGGATCTCCAAGGGGAAGAAGATTGCTTGGATCAGCCCTTGGGACAACAACCCTTCTCTATACTGGACCATCCAGGTCTATGATAGGCGGAGGATTTCTCCCCCTAGGAGGTAGTGGGGGTTTGGTGGTCTGGTGCACCTCCAAGTCACGCCTCAGCCTTTAAATCTCAGCCTCGTGAGCCCTGATACTTTCCTGCACTTCTTAGGTATTCGTCCCTTGGGTGCTTTAATGATGTTGGCTACCATCAGCCATCGTCTCTTTTCCAGCACGTCTCCTTCTTGGGGCTACTTCATCATCCGAAGATTCAGAGTCTCTCTCAGTGTAAGGACCAGAAAAGTCCTGATCTTCAGGAATAGGAGCCAAACCTCGTATGTAGGGGGTGATCGCCTTCATGCTTCACTCCGTCCAGCATGTCCACTTCCTCCAACCTCAGGGTATAGGGGCATCCCATAAGGGGGGTTAGTGGTCACAACAGTTGAATACTCGTACCCAATGGGTCGAGAATTCACAGGTGCATGTAGTTGTTGAACTTCGGGATTCATACCTTGAATAGCCGAGGGAATCGTCCCTTGTGGCTGAGGTTGAGTTGCCCCTATCTGGGCTTCCCCTTGGGTAGATGCATAAGTTGAATGAGGAGGTATCTCCATGGTTGACGAAATCACTTGGGTTGTCCCCGATGGTGTTTCTTCCTCAAGAGCTCTAATTGTTCTTCGTGTTCTCGCCATTGTTGTTGTTGTGTCTTCCCACAGACGGTGCCAAATGTTATGGATTAAAAACTAAGATATATAATTGCTGTATTTATTACTAAGGAACGTGAGCTTCGAGGCTCGATTTAACTGCTCTTGTGTTTTGTGACTCAATCTGCCTTAACAAGATGCGTACGTACCTTGCTGATTGCCAAGGATCAAGTTAAAAAATGTAGTTCTGATTTATGGGGTGAGGCCCCTTATATAGATGTTGGGAGTCCTTGAATTCGACTTGGTATAGGAGACTTGGTAGTCAAGTCTCTGAATTAGAATGGACTTTGGAGTCCTAGGCAGTAGGAAGTTGATTCCTTATCCCATGAGGTTCCTTGGAGGACAATCTACAAGGATTTATATCCCCACTAGGGCTTATCCTAATAGCTGTTTTTCTCCCTTATTAATTAATTACGAACTTAATTAATCAGGCCTGATCAATGTGTTAACCGTTTTGGTCTGAATATCATACATCTTCTTATTGGGTCTTGCAGCCCAAATCATGTGTAATTAATACAACATTAACTACGCTTTCATGATTTATTTATTCCCTATCACCAACATTGTTTTAGAATATGTACATGTTATGTTTAATGATAAGAAGATTGAAGTACTGCAAGATGAAGGTTTCCATGAAAGCCTCAAATTTGACAATGTTGAGATGAATTGTGATGATAGTGAAGATGAAAGTGATCAAGAAACAATCTCTAAGGATAATGCAGAAAAGTCAGCAATAAATGAAGCACATAATTCAACATCCGTCGAGAGACAAAGTGCATCATCCATTGAGAGAGAAACTGCATCATCCCTCGAGAGGCAAAAATCAACATCCATTGAGCCATCAATGGGAGTTGAAAGTCAATACAGATCATACACAGAAAGGACCCCAACTTCAAGTCAAAGATCCACAAACTCAGGGGGAGTTTCTTCTAATCAAAACTCAGTCACACATCAAGATAAACATGATTCCTCTTCATCTAGAGTTAATCTACCTCAATAGAGAAAATGGACTAGAGATTGCCCATTTGAACTAAGTATTAGTGATGCAACTTCAAGAGTGCAGACTAGGAAAGCAACTCAAGAAGAATGTCTATACAAAAACTTCCTATCTCAGGAAGAACCGAAGAAGGTTTGTTGGATCCTGATTGGGTCTTAGCTATGCAGGAAGGGCTAAACCAATTTGGAAGGAATAAGGTATGAAACCTGGTACCCAAACCTAAAGGCAAAATCCTTTTGACACCAAATGGGTATTCAGAAACAAGATGGATGAAAATGGCATAGTAGTCAGGAACAAATCTAGATTGGTTGCTAAGGGTTATTATCAGCAAGAAGGAATAGATTTTGATGAGACCTTTGCTCATGTTGCAAGACTTGAAGCCATCAGAATTTTTCTAGCCTATGCAGCTCATGCCAATTTCAAGATCTATCAAATGGATGGTAAAAGTGCATTCCTGAATGGAGATTTGGAGGAGAAAGTCTATGTCAGTCAACCTTCTGGGTTTGAAGACTCCAATTCTCCTGATTATGTTTACTATCTTTTGAAAGCATTGCATGGTTTGAAGCAAGCACCTAGAGCCTGGTATGATATTTTGTCAAAGTTCCTTTTAGAAAATGACTTCACAAGAGGTACTGTTGATAAAATCTCTTTTCTTTAGAAATGTTAATGGCTCTAGCATACTTGTTCAGATTTATGTAGATGATATTATATCTGGCTCTGCATATGAGAAAATTTGCAAAATGTTTTCCAAATTGATGCAAAGTAAGTATGAAATGAGCATGATAAGATGCCTTACTTACTTTCTTGGTTTACAAGTTAAGCAAGTTAGTGATGGAATATTCATTAGTAAAACCAAACATATTTATGATCTTTTGAAGAAGTTTAACTTAATGGATTGCACATCTGCAAAAAATCCCATGACCACTACCACTATACTTGAATTGAACACTACTGAAAATATATGGACATTTCAAGCTATAGAAGCATGGCTGACTCACTTTTATACTTAACAGCTAATAGGTCTGATCTAATGTTTTCTAAATGTCTTTCTACTAGATTTCAAGCTGATCCTAGAGAATCTCATTTAATAGCTATTAAAAGAATTTTCAGATATCTCAAAGGAATACCAAAACTTGGCATTTGGTATCCTAGAGATTCTGGTTTTGATCTAATTGGTTATTCATATGCAGATTATGCAGGTTGTAAGATTGATAGAAAAAGTACAACAGGAACCTGTCAATTTCTAGGAAACAAGCTAGTGCCCTAGTTTAGTAAGAAACAAAATTCAGTCTCTACTTCTACAGCTGTGGCTGAATATATTGCTGCTGGTACTTGTTGTGCACATATTTTATGGATGAGGAATCAACTATTGGACTATAGTCTTCATGTAGACAAAATGCCAATCTTCTGTGAGCACAAAAATGCCATTGCTATTACTGAAAATCATGTGCAGCATTCTAGGACCAAGCACATTGACATCAAGTACCATTTCATTCGAGAACATGTCATGAATGGTACTATGGAACTTCATTTTGTTCCAAGTGAGAAGCAACTTGTAGACATCTTTACCAAGCCACTTGATGAGTCCACCTTTAGTAGGTTGGTAAGTGAGTTAGGTATGCTTAATTATTCTTAAATTGTTTTGATGTCTAAGCAATTTGTAGTGCATCCAGAATCATTTTTGATTTTTCTTATTTAGATGAAATTTTGGCTAAGTCAAAATTTACATCTCGACGGATGTTCATTATCCGTTGAAAATGAATATACGTCGAATTTCATTATCTGTTGAAAATCAAATATTTTTCTGGGTACTTTATATCTCGACGAATATCTATTTAATCTATATCCGTTGAATTGCTTTCATCATAGCCGTTAGTTCTATTCCTTATCCGTTGAATTTACTTACAGTCTGTAAGTATATCTCGATGGATAATTTCTAGAATTTCTAAAGTTTGTTTATTTTTAAACGACTATTTTGGGAAAATTTCATTGGGTACTTTATTGTACTTTTTAATTTTTATGTGTTTATTTTTAAGAAAGTATAAAATCTTCCTTTCAATTTCTATTTTACTTTTATCTTTCTTATAACAATTTCTACTCTCTCTTCATCTCCAAATCAAAACCCTTCTTTTCTGTAACTATTTTCATTCATAACAATGGCACCTATAATCAAGATAATATCCCAATCTTGATTCGTGTATGAAAAGAACAACTTTGTAGCACTGGTGAACAAGGGTATTGCTGCTTCTGAGGCCTATCACAAAATGATGGACCTCATTTAAGGCTGTAAACTGAGCTATGCATTGTTGGCATCACCAGTAATCTACTGTGAGGTTGTGGAGAAGATATGGACTACAACGGTTTACAACTTCAAAGATAAGACCATTTCCTTCTCTCTCAAAGGTAATGCACATTGTATAAATAGTGATGAAATTCAAGCTTGCTTACAATTGCCTGAAAATAATACACTAGTTCCACACACACGGATACAGATGTCACTGCCATGCTTGTTTCTATGGGCTATGCTCTTAACCCTGCCAAACTAGGTGAGGTTAGGAGGATGGGCCTTAGAAAAGAATGGAGCTTTCTCTGTGATTCCTTTATTAAGGCATTTTCTGGTAAGATAAGCAATTTTGATACAATCACGTACTAACTTGTTAACATGCTATATATGCTACTTAGTGATAAGTACCATAACTTTAGTGAGTCTGTCATGTATGAGTTAGGTTTCAAATTAGGAGTCATTAAGAAGAGAAATAAGAATATCTATTATTCTAGATTCTTTATGATGATAGATAATCATGTTTCTAAGTATCTCTCTATTGAGAACCCAACAAACAAGCTTGATTATTGGGTCCAAGAGAAGAGAGTTATTGCTGATTTAAACAGGGCAAATCACCACAGTGAGGTTCCCCTCATCTATTTGCCAATCATGGAGGAACCTCAGGTATGTAAGGTAAACACTTCTGTCTCTACTACTTCCCAACCACCTGTTTCTTTGCAAACTTCTGTGGGAATGGCATCTGTGATGATGACCAAAAAGATGCCCACCCAAGCCACAAAATCAAAAGTTTCACAATCCAATTCTAAGAAACCCCACTCTAGTTCCTCTCAAAGGGACTAGTTTCAAAAACTACTAAATCCAAAGAGGGGAGCGTGACGAGGAGTAAGGTTGGTGAGGGACAGGGTGAACATCAAAGAAATCCTAAGGATAGGAGAGTGAGGTTTGTGTGACCCAAACCAGTCACACTGCAGTTTTCCAACAAATTGTAGTGCTTAATAAGAAATCAAGCTCGTTGCTAGTTGCATCCTCCCAAAAGGATGTGACTATTGAAATAAGCTCTCAACCAAGAGCACATGCCAAAAGGGGAAGGGACATATACCAACCTCAAACTTTCATTCGAAATAAGAAGTCTTAACCTATGGGGGAGTCGCAGGGTGCACACAGTGCCAATTGCAGTCAAAGACTCAATTATAGCACCATCATAAAGTCAGATTGATGTGGTTCCAATAAATGTGGAGTCATAACCAAAATCTCTCATAATTGAAACACCCCCACACACAATTCTCCCATAAACTTACTGGATGTGGATATGACATCAATTCCTGATTCTCCATCTTTGAAGCTCATAGAGGAGCCAAAATCCAATACAAGTGAGCAACATCTTTTAGATGATTTTTTGGTTCACTTGCCATTTCTTCCTGATTCTACTGAGAAATCTGTACTTATGCTCAAATCAATCACTACAAATTCTACAGTAGTTTCAACTCCTAACTTTAACATTTCTACTCTCTTGATGTATATTTCTCATCGTCGACTAGTGATTGTCTCTCGACGGATAAGCTTCACAGCAATTATCCGTCGACATTCTCAACTACTACTTCGA